>NC_050183.1:27209759-27302259 GCF_008315115.2 Sander lucioperca
CAACACATGCTTAAGCAATTATTCCATGCAGTCCCCTGGTCAGAAAGGGAGAAAGAGGGCTAGATAGAGAGCCAGAGAGCGAGAGAGAGAGAGAAAGTAATTTGAAGTGGAGTGATCCGGGGCAGCTGGCCAGGGATTTGCAGGGTTCTGGGAGAGAATGTGTAGAAGTAAAGCGCAACTCCCATAATCCTTTTCTATAAGAGCGAAAGGAGAGACGGAGGGATTGAAAACAAAGAGAAGAGAAAGGGGGGCCACTGGAGCTAGAAACTAAACAAGGACTGGGCTACAGTGACAACAGCCAAAAAACAAACCAGCTATCAAAGCAACACACAAACACTGCACTCTGAATCTGGACGGGGACGCTAGCGGAATAACAAGTTAGTTAGGAACTCACACACACACAAACAAGTTGCATGTTGGAGAAAATCAGAGCAGTAAAGACCACGGTGACACTTTGATCAGCTGAGGATCAATACCTCAATTACACTTTGAGAAAACATCTCTCTCTATGTACAGACAGCTCTGGCTGGAATGGCACCTCGGGAGTTTTTTAGGGTCAGATGAACAGGGTTAGGAGGGCACAGCAGGGGTGCCACGGGCTATTTTAAAAAAGGGCAGGTTACAACACTTCAAAACATTTAAATGCCCTGAGGCATGTTGGCAGGCACCCGGAGCATCAATTGATCAGGTCCCAGTGATGCTCTGTGGACTTTGAAAATGCAATCAATACATTATGTAATGACAACATTTTCATCTTGCTGTCTCAGCTGAGAGTAGCCATACACACGTGTGTCAAGTCAATCAGCAGAAAGTTGTTTTTGTATTGATTGATACCTACATTCGTTATTGTGCCAGCACATGTCATGTCTGGCTTGTTTCATTGTGAGATTGTACAGTATAAAGTGGGTATGTATAACAATCCGAAAGCCTGAAATGTTGAGTATTGTCAGTGCTTTGTGCCGCGCGCTTCCTCCGGCATGGGGTGGTGTGTTGGAACTGGATGATAAGGGGATGTTGCAGATTAAGTTGTCTTGTGGTGACAGATAACAGGCAATACTTTTAAAACGATAAGCCTTTTACTGCCAACCATTAGAAAGCGCGGGCCCTGTATATTCAATTATTGTTTCTGCTGTTTTGTGTGTGTGAATCCAGAGTTTAAAGTATAGGCTACTGACTGACTCCTGGCAGTGGAGTCCAAATCAGCTGATGTTAACCAACAAAGTAAACAATTGAAATTATAATACGGACCTTAAAGCCTAAAACGTATTCATAGACTTACCAAGTAGAAGGCAGAAGATGTCGAGCGCTATTAGCAGCTTCTTCTTACTGTTGTCAACACCGTTGTTGTTATTTAACGTAGAGGTTCCTCCGTTCCTTGTCTCTTGTGCCATTGCTTTCTCATACATGTACTTTTGCATTTGAGAAGTCCCCCGATTCAGCTCAAAATCCCACACCACGCGCTAGGTGAAGAAAGTCTGTCAGGTTCTCAAGTCCTTTTAAAAAAAAAAAAAAAAAAAAAAATATGTCATGCAACGAGAAACAAACTTCCCAACTCGGAGGTCTCGAAAAGTTTCAGATCTGCTGATGTTGTCTTGTGGTTCACTTTTACAAATAGTTCTTTCTTTCTCTTCTTTTTTTTTAAATAGTATTGAGTATTATCTGGTGAACGGACCCGCGCCACGGACTCAAGAAAGAAAAGTTGCCTCCGCTCGAAATGAATGGAAAGCCCGCTCCCCTTTTTATCGCTCTTGGTTCAAAGAACTTGGAGTGAGTGAGAATTGCGCTGCGCATCGACAGCAGCTCTTGTTATATCAATCCTTCTTCTCCTCCTCCTCCCCCTGCTCTCTTCAAGTTCCCCCTTTAGCAGCTTCAAGGCTCAGCCCTCTTCCCTCTGCTAGCGGTGGGTAATCACCTCCATCCCTGCATGGAAAACTTTCTCCGACTGGTGGCGAGGAGCGGGGCAGAGAGCAGCGCCCCCCGCGGTTCCGCGAGGTACGACAGGCGCACTAGAGTCGTATTAGTTAGGAGCGTTTTCACAGTGGTTATGCTGTTGGAGACGGAGATATATTGGCTCTCTTTTTTAATCCTAAAAGAAGAATTAAAGCAAATATTTACTAAACAATAAATATTTTTAACAATACGTTTCCTCAGTTCTTTTTAAAAGGCGTATGTTAAAACTCTGCTGCACAATTGTGCCCATGGAAATAATAATAATTACAAGTAAAGAAGTCCTAAACAATACGCTGATAGTATTTGTATATTTTACCAATAGGATAGTGAAACTGTATGCATAGTCTGCCAGTCCCCATTCAAAGAATATGCGGACGTTTAGAATTCATCCGTTTTATCGGCATTATTCATTGTGGGTGGCCGTAGTTCAGTCAGTAGGGAGTTGGGTTGGGAACCGGAGGTTGCTGGTTTAAGTCCCCATACGGACCAAAGTATTGTGGAGGACTGGTAGCTGGAGAGGTGCCAGTTCACCTTGAGCAAGGCACCAAACCCCCAACTGCTCGGGGCACCTTTCCATGGGCAGCTCCCTCACTCTGACATCTCTCCATTAGTGCATGTTAGAGGTGTGAATCTACAATGATCTCCCGATTCGATTATGATGTCAGCGATTTGATATCACGATGCGTTAAATACATTATTCTATTAAAGCCATATAGGATATTTAATTCATAGCTTTTCAAGCTTCAAAAACAAAACATTCTGCAGTGCTCTAATACTAAATAAATTGGATACATAAAACTACAGCACTGAGCACATGGCACTTCCTGAATGTGCAAAACATAACAGAATATGTAAACAGAAAGGTTGTTAGGCCTACATTAAATTGTAAACAGAAATAATCGATTATGGCCCGGCCGATTATCGATGCAGCATCGTCCATGTTCACGATTCGATGCATCAATTATTTGATTGATTTCAACACCTCTAGTGCATGTAGAGGTACTGAGCATGTCTGTGTAATTCAGGCCTGTGTGTAATGTGTGTAATAACAACAGAGTGAAAACCTTGTAATTTCCCCTTGCAGGATTAATAAAGTATATATTATTATTATTATTATTATTATTATTATTATTATTATTATTATTATTATTATTATTATTATTCTGGGGAAATGTGTAATGGGGACTTGGACAGGAAAATAACTTTTTATTGTATTTAATCTAAATATAATACAAGTATGTATTAGAAAAAAAAAATACAGATGTATCAGTGAAAACTCTAATTTGATTGCTCCGGTCAGTGAAACCAAGCACTTATTTATTTATTTATTAATTTAAAGGCACAGGATTGAATGCTTCTTTTTGAACTTTAATAAGAAAACATTCACGTGCCAGGCCAGCTCCACAAATGCTTTTGAATTAAGGATAGAGCTGTCTGACACACAAGACAGCAGCAGGAACAATTCCAAGAGGCATGCTAGATATTGATGAATTAAACTTACACTGCCATCTAGTGGTTAAATATGAACAACTCGCCTTAATCTTGTTTGCAATTCATCCATCCATTAATTTCACTTTTTTGACCTATTTTCACCAGCCCATTCTGTTACAGAAAGTTATGGAAGATGATCAACAACATTTTATGCTTTAAAATCAAATATGACTCGTTTGGGACTGATACGGTAGAGAGGGGCCAACACAATTAGCCTACACTGTGTGATATGATATGACTGCAGGGAGGATGTAAACAATATCAGATGCTCCTCTTTGTGGTTTGTGAGAATAACATTGAAACTATGACTGGCCATATTGATAGCCCATACAGGCTAGTGGGCACACACTGCTCTGAAGGCCTCGCATATAGCCTACTTTAATGCAAAACCAAAACAAACACATTACACAATCATGCATTGCTTCTCCGTGAACATTTCTTTTCACATTTTGCAAATGTCTTTCAGAACAGTCGTATGATATAGCAGACATAGGCTATAGCCTAACCAAAAAAAAACAACATCATGCATACTGTGTTGCTCACAAAGTAGGGTAACATTACATTATTTTGTGGGTGAAACAAACCTGTTTTCGATGCAACATTGGGCAGTGGCGTAGTCTATAGTGTTGGGTATCAGGGGTGTAGCTCAAAATTCTGGGCCCTGTAGAAAGGCATTTTCTATGGGCCTCTCCCCGCATCCACAGCTATTCATTCTAGCATCTTTTTGGGCCCTCCTCACATGAGGGCCCTGGGTACTCAGTCCCCTTTTTCCCTCCAGTCCGACGCCCCTGGTGGGTATACTGTACTGTAAATGTATATGTATGGGCCAGAATGGGACTCTGGGGGGGTGGTGTCTGGGTGTCCTCCCCCACTGAAATTTTGAGCGTCAAAGACTTCATTTCCTGCATTTTGATACACTTTTATGCACCAATTCACAGCTGAAATACCTTTATTTAGCCTATGCAAAGAAAAAAAACACATGACAATTCAAAATATGTCAAAAATATGATGGAAAGTATGTTGTTTTAAGTGGGTATATGGAAATCCTGGAGCTTTCTTAGTGAGTATACTATACCTGCGTATCACGTAGACTACACCACTGGTTTTGGGTATCACTCTGGTATAGCAGGGAAACGTTTTTAATTGACAAGGGTGCAAAACTTGACACAACACTGGGTCAGTGGGAGACGCACAGTACACGTCCCGTACAGGTGAGATGGCAGAGGCCGTTGGGCTCTTGGAGAGATAATCCCGGTTATGCCACACAGCCGGCTACGTATACCATATGGCCCTTCAGAAAAGCAGTTTATTTTTGCTATAGCCTAACAGTGCCTGCCTACCATACACCTGTGACAGTGCGCGTTTAACGGGGTCGAGTCTTCGGTGCTTTTTCCCTTCTCTCGCAGTGACAGAACAAGTCAAGTGCCCCGCCCCTCCGTGCGCTCCATAGGCAGGCAGGCAGCACACCCGCCGCACCGAGCGAGCCCAAACGTCTGTAACGGAGAAGATGGCAGAGCGGCAACAGCAGAAAAACGAAGGCAGGGTAAAAATTGGCCATTATATCCTCGGCGACACGCTCGGAGTGGGAACATTCGGGAAAGTGAAGAGTTAAGTCATATGCTTTTGTGTCATACCGATCTTAATGTGTTTGCCTGTTTCAGTTGGAGTCATATGAAGTAACGTTTAGTCGCCGTGTCTCCCCCCTCAACTTGACAGTGATAGACTTGCGGTCAGTGCAGTTTGCCGTTTGCGTAGCTGGGTGGTTTACCAGCAGCTACAGAAGGGATTTAAAGCGTAAATATGCTACGAGAATCCGCCAGCTTGAAAGTCAAATTCTTTCACCGAAGCCCGCTCTGTAGCTACCGTTATCAGCTATGACAGGTGAAATTACCTGGCGTAATTTACAACAGCTAACGTTATGCACAGTCATACTCACATTATTATCGTATAACGATAACGTTAAACGTTGAGGAGTTTATGTCAGATGTCTTTTCCCCGTCTTGCGGTAAAGGACGTCTGTGAAGCTTACAGCTTGACCGAAACCCACCGTGTGGGTTTAATGTTAACTGACAAAATGTTTTGAACGGTGTAGCTAACGTTAGTCCCATATGTTATCCCATTGCCAGCCAGTGTTAGCCTGTTAAGTGCCTACTAAGTCAGGAACACGTTTTACAGGCGTAAAGTTTTACTGGAGGGGGCCTATCACAGGATATTATATCAGTTTTCTTAGCTAGTTTTCGGGCACTCTGCGTGACCTTGTAAGCTTTAAGCCCAGTGCTCACGGTCCGCCAGCCGGTTTCTTGTGTGCGTAGTTTGAGGGATGTATATTAGCGTAGCGGGGGTAACCTAACCCACCTCCAGTCATGGCTACATTTGTAAGCGGCCGTAAAGTCTGCATGAGGGAAAATCATTTTTTGCATCCTAGCAAGTAGTAAAATCCATGCAAAAATTCAGTCTTAATTCATATTATTTTAATACCGAATTGAATTAAATGTAGTTAATGACAATGCTTTCACTAATGGGAGTGGTTGTTTTAGGGTAAAACAGTCCATCCACCATTGGTATTAATGCTTTATAACTGGTGTTTGTAGTCAAACTGTTGTAGGGGTTGGCAGCTATAATAACAACGTGGCTTCAGAGTCTCAGGCATGCAAATAGCTCCAACACCCTAAACAAGCAGATAAGGGCTGCAGTAGGGCAAACACTAAAAAAGCATAATAATAATAATAATAATAATTTACTGTTATGTCGAAGCCTGCTGTGCAACAGATAATCCAAATCCAACTTTAACCCATTAGTGCCACTTTCTGCCTCCCTTTAGGCATCCATATATCTTTTTCTTTTTAATTATACCCAAAGTGCTCTAAAAGCTGAGTGGAGAAGCTGCTTTTATCCACTATGCACCAAAGCTATGGAACACCCTGCCTCTGTACATCAGACAAGCGAGCTCAGTGAATATTTTTTAAAAAATACCTAAAAACATACCTATATATGAGAGCTTTTGACTAACTTTTTTTTTGTTGTTGTTTATCTTGTGTTGTGTAACTGAATGTTACTATATGCATCAATGACTGTTGTCATTTATATTTTAATTTATTTCTAGATGTGTTCATGTGTTTGGTTGAAGAATATTGTGAGTTCGGTTTATTTTTGGCAAATTTATTGATTGACTTTTCTCCAACAACATGATGCGCTAGCCTCGAGTTGTATTATTTTTATTACTATTTTATTCTCTATTGTGTTAAATGTTCCAAATGTAAAGCACTTTGAGCTGCACTTTGTGTATGAAAGGTGCTATACAAATAAAGCTTATTAATATTATTATTATTGTTCCTAACTGTCTTGTGTATGAGCCCCTATGTGGTTTTACCATCTGTGTATTTCATCTGCTTCATCTCTGTATTCTTTTGTTTTCAGTTGGCGAGCATCAGTTGACAGGCCATAAAGTGGCTGTAAAGATCCTAAACAGACAGAAGATCCGCAGTCTCGATGTTGTTGGGAAGATCAAACGAGAGATCCAGAACCTCAAACTGTTCAGACATCCACATATTATCAAGCTGTAAGTGGAGAGAAGACAACATATTCTTCTATCAGATTTTAAGACTCTGTGCTGACACAGAGAGATAAATGGGCTCTTTTAGTTGCTGTTGTAATGTGAGCCTTTTGCTGTTTTGTGTTCCCTCTGTTGTGGCATGCTTTGTGACTTCCTGTTTGTTTACTACAGCTACGCTGTACTGAGCATGCCCACAGGGCTCCCAGGAGGTAGAAAACACAAATACACCAAAAAACACACACACACACACACACACACACACACACACTGATCAGTTTAACTATCCAGTTAAGATGATAGATGCTGTAGTTCCTACATCATGACTAAATTCTCTCTCTCATACAGGTGTCTTGGCTCCTTCTTTCCCTTTCCTTCTGTGTCCATGGCCTCTTTCTCCTTGTCAGTCCATGTCTTTCTCTGTCTCTCTCAACAATCTGTGTGTTATTTTTAGGTTAGGGTTAGTCCACTGTCACACTGTAAGCAGATATGTGAGCTCTTAGGACGTGAGCTTGAGCGCCGTGGACCACTCTGTCACCAACATATACATTAACAAACACTGGCACAAACACATTCTGCATGCATGGACACTGCTGGACTGAGCAAAGTAGACTGTGCGATATATTGGCCCTGTTTGTAAAACCAGCATGAAATAAAATGAATTAGAAGACATGTCTTAACATTTCCCTCAAGTTCTCTTACTGTTTAGATTTCCTAGTGTGTGTGTGTGTGTGTGTGTGTGTGAGAGAAAGTGTGTGTGAAAGAGAAAGAAATTATTTGGTTTGTTTATTTCTCCCGCGGTGCCGGCTGTGTTGCGCTACACCTGGCTCTACAGGAATGAAGTAGATTATGATGAAGTGCCGAATCTCACAAGAGCAACCATTCATGAGATTGGCCCTGCATTTTAATATACCTGACCTTTATGAAACTAATGCCTACACTCAGCAGCCATACATCACAGCTTTGCCTCACCTTTGTGTGTGTTGGTTTGTGCATATTTATTCTGTGCATGTTTTTAAGTAAATACATTTGTTTTAGAGATGAGATAAAAGCCTATTGGTGTGTTTATACTCATATTCAAATTTAGGGATAGGATGTAAAAGAGGCTGAAGTGTTAAAGTGCTCATATTATGCTTTTTGGCTTTTTCCCTTTCCTTTATTGTGTTATATATCTTTTTTGTGCACGTTGTAGGTTTACAAAGTGAAAAAGCCCAAAGTCCACCCCAAAGGGACTTACCATCTCCAACAGAAAACACTGTTCACAAACTGCTCCAAACAGCTCTATTGTAGTCCAGCCTTTACTTCAGAGACACACGTGGTCACTTTTTAACTAGAGGATGGATAGCCGAACCGAGCCCGACGGTACCCGACGGGCCGGGCCGGGTTCGGACAGATATTTAGAAATGATGTTCGGGTTCGGGTCGGGCTCGGTCAGATCAGTGCGATAAGGCATTGAACATTTTAAATTTAAAAAAGCTTATTATGTAGGTGCGTGCCTGTGTTAACGTGCGCTTGTTGCCCTGTGTGCGCTGATGCGCTCATCTGTTGATTTCCAAATGCCTTCCTACAGTTGTTTAATAATGTGTCATTAGTATGAGGAAAAATATTTGATTTTAACTGTGTCGGGCTCGGGTCGGGCTCGGGTCGGGCTCGGACATAAATATCTTAATGCCTATCGGACGCGGGCCGCACTCTATTTGTAACACATGTTATAATGCTCGCCTAGCTGCTAGCGTGGCACTCCCTCATACTCTGCAACTAGCTAGCAGTACTTAGAGAGCATGTGCGACTCCCAACAAAGATGGTACAGAAGTGTGATGCCTCACTCTGTAGCTAAAACAGAGAGCTCAACACACAGGGTGAAAAGAGGAGCTGCAGCAATGTGCAGTACAACAAATATATGGTGTTTTCTGAAAATTAAACCACATAAACCTATTCTGGTGCAACCTCTAAATACAATTATGAACCTGAAAATGAGCATAATATGAGCACTTTAATTACAGTGCAGTACGTTTGTGTCAATACAAACATATGTTTGTGTTTTAGGTACCAGGTGATTAGTACACCCACAGATTTCTTCATGGTCATGGAGTATGTGTCTGGAGGTGAGCTGTTTGACTACATCTGCAAACATGGACGGGTAAGACATTTCATCTGTTTAACTGACTGGTATTAGCCCCATAGTCCTTATCCACTAGGTTGTAGTGGTCACTGCATCATCAGAAATAGTTCACTGGTGTGGCCGGGTTGGCTCAGTGGGTAGAGCAGGCGCACATATACTGAGAGGTTTATGCCTCGACGCAGAGGTCCAGGGTTTGAATCCGACCTGTGACAATTTCCTGCATGCCTTCCCCCTTTTCTCACCTAGCTGTCCTGTCAAAATTAAAGGTGGAAAAGCCCAAAAAATAATCTTAAAATAAAGAAATAGTTCACTGGTAACCACAGCTCAAATAGGATAATCAGTAATGGCACTGCAACGCCGTGTCTGAGGTGGTAACAGTGTATGACCACCTTCTACTAAACACCAGGTAATTACCAAATTTATTATTTTTTAATTGAATACTCGGCAGGTGCGGTGACCAAGTAAGACTGATGTTGGCGTTTCCTTGACTTTAGCGGTCATAAACATACTGTTACATGTTAGGATTTGTATTTCTTATGTTGCTTTACAAATAGTTTCATTTAGGATAAGTTGTATGAGCTAATTTTCTTCCTTCATGACTTTATGAATTTGTTCTTACTAGTGTTAATGTTGTCACCTATGTTTAATTTAGTCTTAGTCTTAGTCTTGTGCCAAATGTCCTTGTTAGTTTTATTCATATTTAGTCATTCACATATCTTTTTTTGCAAGTCAAGTTTCAGTCGACTAAAAGTCTCTTCATTTTAGTCTAGTTTTAGTCAAAAGAGAATAGAACATAAAATTATTTATTTATAATATGTAATATGTAATAATAACTTATAACAATTACTTATTTCACTGGTGAAATGCTGAACGTCCACTAGATAGGAAAAGGGTATTTTACAATAACTTTGAATGCACCACGAGGCTTACCAGTTTCAAGTGAAGTGCGTCCTGTGTTGTTTTTCTGACAACGGCAGGTGGTGACTGCTCCGTCCCGCTGTTGGAATCCTTTACAGTGAAATACAGTCACACTTTACACCGTTAAGCTGTCAGCATTTCTACTCGTCTAGTTTAATCCAGCTACTAGCTAACACTAGGCTAACGTAACCTGCTGTCAAGTTTAGTGTTAACTAGCGGCACATGCAGCGATGCTTCGGTTGCCCGTGACGTGCCTGAATATTCTATCTCATGATGAAAAAGTAGAGACGATAGTAGACGAAAATGAGGAGAGATTTTATCTTAGTTTTTATTTTATGCAAAACATTGAAGTCTCGTCTTTTTTCGTCAACAATAATGCATGTTAATTTAGTCTTAGTCAGAGTTTTTGGACATTGGTGCAGTCGCATCATCGTCTCGTCTTAGTCATGGGAAAAAAAGGTTGTTAGTCTCGTCTCGTCTGACGAAATGAACACTAGTTCTTACTCTGTATCAAAACACTGTCTTTATGCATATTATTAACACTGCAATTATACCCCTCAAATATATTTTGCACCAAAATATTTACTTTTTACTCCTTCCAACTACTGTTGTAAACTTCCAAGTGATATGATTTAAAGTGTATGAGTCATAAAAATGTGTTTTGACAACAGTGTTCCCATACACCATCACTGCCCCACCTTTCTGTCAGTGGTAATTTGAATGTTTTCCTCACATTTAAAGTTCACAGGATTTTTTTAGATTTAAACCTTGAGTGAAGCATGGTGTTCCACACAAACACACACACATGTTCAAGACAGACACTGACAGCTACAAAGAGACGACTCGTTCTGGGGACTCTCTTTATTTTGACTGTAATCGAAATAATCCTACTTGAACTTTAACTGGGCCCTGAGCCATAGCAACCTCATGACCAACCCTGAACATGATACATTTGCTCTAAACAAGACACCACATTATCCACCGTTCTTTCCACACAATCAGAGAAATACTACTAAAGTACAGCCACTGTCCAAATCATGTCCATTTATATCGTATGTCTTTCAGGTGGAAGACACAGAAGCTCGCCGTCTTTTCCAGCAGATTATTTCAGCTGTGGACTACTGCCACAGGCACATGGTGGTCCACAGAGACCTCAAACCTGAGAACGTCCTGCTGGATGCCAGCAAGAACGCCAAGATAGCCGACTTCGGTAGGATCCCCAGATAACAGAGTTACACTTAGAGGGCGAGACAGAAGGATTGGCTTGGCAGAAGCACTGTTAGGGAATATAAGAAGAGAGAAATTTTAACAGAATATGTTCTTGGGTTGGGGCGTGGGGGCGTGGGGTGGGTTAGAAAGACAAAGAGGCAGAGTTTGTGGCAGAGCTGAGTGGAATTACCAAGTAATTGTTCAGTTTGATTAGAGGCAAGTGAACATTTGTTGCAGAGTTACAGGACAAAGCGTAATTATGCACTTGTAGAAAAGTGTGAAATCACCATCATGCACCTGTTAACCTCATTATTAAATGGAAATTAATTTCTCACAGAGCTCAGTTTCTAATCGGTTGGGGCATAATTGTTCTAGCCGATGGTTTAAGAGATTGCGCCTTATGCAATACGACCATGAAAGAGAGAAACATTTCCACAAACACAGGAAGGCCCTTGTGCACCGCAGAGTGGGCAGGGTGGGGGGAGAGGTCCCCTAGCAACCACAGGGTCTCATATCTTTTCTGGCAGAAGGCCTTGAGGCCCAGTGTCATCTGATAGGGAAGGGTTCGTGGGGGCGCAGCAGGAGAAGTGTTTTGGCTGAGAGCAACAGACACTGGTGAGCAGTGAGAGGAAGTGCTAAAGGAACAGGGATAAAAGATGAAGGGAAGGTCAGCACATCGCAGAGCGTCTGGTGTTTAGCGTTTGGCCGAGGCGCTGGCAGGCAGAGAGAGAGGCTCATCCAATTAGATGAGCTTTGTGTTTAGAGCTTAGAGTCTTGGTGGGTAAAGGAGGATAAAGCTATCAGCGGTATCCCCAGTGTATTGCTCTCACCCTCCCTGTGCCCCGGCCGTGTTCAATTTAACCAAAGAATCAATAGCAATAATATGACCATAGAGGATTGTTTCATTAGTCTGTGTTACTGTCCCAGTTAAGACTGAAGGGTGGTTATATGTCTTGTGTTTGGCCTACAGGTCTGTCAAACATGATGTCAGATGGAGAGTTTCTACGGACGAGCTGTGGCTCACCCAACTATGCTGCTCCAGAGGTCATCTCAGGAAGGTGTGTGTGTGTGTGTGTGTGTGTGTTCTTGTTTAACTATATTTGTGGGGTCCAAAAACCGGGAATACAGTATACTTGTGGGGTCCCGACAGCTTTGTGGGGCCAAAATGCTGGACCCCACAAGTTTAAAGGGCTGTTTGAGGGTTAAGACTTGGTTTTAGGATTAGGGTTAGAATTAGGTTATGGTTAGGGTAAGGGTAAGGGTTAAGGTTAGGCATTTAGTTGTGATGGTTAAGGTTAGGGTAAGGGACTAGGGAATGCATTATGTCAATGGTGGGTCCCCACAAAGGTAGTGCCACAAATCTGTGTGTGTGTGTGTGTGTGTGTGTGTGTGTGTGTGTGTGTGTGTGTGCGTGCGTGTGTGTGTGTGTGTGTGTGTGTGTGTGTGTGTGTGTGTGTGTGAGATCAAGGCTGCAATGATAATCAAAATGATTTATATCTAGAGGACCATTATTTAATCACCATTATTTGTATGGCTTTAGGAACAAAATAGTTTTGGACTTGACACTGACAAAAACCCAACCTGACAGAAAACAAACTTTAAAGGTGCCCTGTAGAGGTTTCTTGTAAACAAAGAAAAGCTATTTTTACGTCACTATTACTCACTGAAACGCACTGCGTGTATGCTCGAGGTCTAAAAAAAACCTGTTGAATGCATTTGCTTCTTCATAAAATAGGGCTTGACGACATGGTCAAAATCTTCAATCCCCAATATTGGTTAATTTCAAATCTCAATAACGATAAATATCACAATATAATAAATGTATATGAAATTTACACAGTATACTCCTGTGTGAATTAAATCATTTACTAATGAAAAGTATCGAGTGTCTTCTCATTGTATTAAGAACTTCAGTGCAAAATGAATGTGCAAAGATCAGAACATAAAGTAACGTCAGAATGACGTAAATATTGCTTAAATGCAGATCAGCTGCTGTTTTTTTCGACATTGCGATAGAAAAGATATAGAAAAATATACGATGGACATTTTATTTCTTTTTGACTATATATTGTCATATCGCCCAGTCCTTTTTTTAAGGACTGGGCAATTTTTTAATACGTGGGCCGTTATAACTGACCTTCATTAACCATATAGGAGACTTTCTTGTCTCAATCACCTAATTAATAGTCCTTCACCAAGGTCTGCATGCCGACGCACTAGCCGACAACGCGCCGGATATAGGAGAGACCAAATCTGCTGCTAAAGGACTCGTGAGACATCTGAAACAATCTGGCCTGGTTGTGCAAAGTGAAACAGTGCTACAGATGGGGGAGACACGATTTAGCACAGTTTACCTCACACTCAAGTCAATGTAGAGGACATACACCCAGAGCTACGGGAGAAGCTGGAGAGGCATAGCTTTCTCCCCACCGAATAAGGCAAATAAAGTAATGATTAAAAAAACACAAATGCTTGATTAAGGGCCCGGCCCGAGGATAGTGGCCGGAAATATCGGCCCGACCAGACCCGTGGGTCGGATCGGGTCAAGTTCGGGCTCGGGCAGAGAATCTAAACTGTAAATCAGCGTAAAACTGTGCTACCATTGCAAAGAATGTGTCACCAAGTTATAACAGTGCTTCCTGCTTTTCTGGTGGATCTACAAGAGTGACACATTGTACGTGGATCTTTTTGTCTGTCAAATCTTCTGATCACTCGGTCAGGCTCTATGCAGGCCCAGAGGTGGACATCTGGAGCTGTGGCGTGATCCTGTACGCCCTGCTGTGCGGCACTCTGCCCTTTGATGACGAGCACGTCCCCACGCTGTTTAAGAAGATCAGAGGCGGCGTCTTCTACATGCCAGAGTACCTGCCTCGCTCAGTGGCCTCGCTGCTCATGCTCATGCTGCAGGTGGACCCTCTGAAGAGAGCCACCATCAAAGACATCAGGTGCCCCCAAACATCTTCTCTCTTTTTTTTAACTCTTTTCATTCTTTTTTTCCTGTTGATTTTTTGCCATGGTCACACATGATAAATCATTGTGAAGTGTTGCATTGACTTACAGTATGTTCAGTAGTGTGTCCCCTCCTGTGTCCACACTGGAACACTTTTTGACATGTTCTATCATAATATCTGGTTAAATACTAATATAAATGATCTTGTAATGTTTTCAGTTAATTGAATGGTGTCAAACTAAAGTATAACTTCTTACCTTTCTAGCAGTTTATTGTTTTAACTATTTACTTTAGCGTTGTTTTTACAAGAGTCGGCAACAGGAAGCTAACACCTGTGAATTAGCCGTGCGCTACCCTGGACCATACTAGACATGCCCTATCTCCCGGACCCCTCCCAGTTTGTTATTTCTCCCAGGAAACTTCCGTAATTTGCATGGCCCAAACTCCTTTATAAATAATCGGACCAATATGTTTGTCTAATGTTGACCAGTTGCCAGATCTTGTATGAAACGCATCCTGTTCACACAATCCACACACCATATATATGATTTTCAGCCCGTTTGTCACCTCAACCTGGCAACCTATAATCCAGTTGTGCAGTTGATCTCTGCGCAAGCTTCGCGGAAAGTTCAGACCCGAAAGCGAACCAATAGAAATGGCAGGTGAAGGCGGTGTTCCCGCAAAGAAATCGAAATATAGCAGTAAATTTCAACAGCGTTGGGCGCAACAATCTACATGCATCTTACCTAGTCATATCGACAACCTCCACGCTTTTTGTAAGGTGTGACGCATTGATTTTAATGTAGCGCACGGCGGGAAAAATGACATAACCCAGCGCCGCCTTGCCCCGTACAAATCTCCCAGATTTTGAAAACCAAATGTTGGCAGGTATGCTTTAAAGGGCCCCCATCTGAAGTGTCATTACACAAACACACTTCTGTGTTTGACACCAGTTTGACTTCATGCAAGTTTACATCACATACTCATCACATACACATCACATGCTGTGACATTTTCAGATAAATCGCCGACCTATATCACTGTGAGGTTTGGTTTTATAGTTAAGAGTTTTAACTTTGACTGATTATTCTCTCCTCTGTCAGGGAAGATGAGTGGTTTAAGCAGGACCTGCCAGGCTACCTATTCCCTGAGGACCCGTCCTACGATGCTTCAGTCCTGGACGAGGAGGCCGTCAGGGAAGTGTGTGAGAAGTTTGAGTGCACTGAGTCGGAGGTTGTGTCCAGCCTTTACAGCGGGGATCCACAGGTACACATTCACAATTTCTAAAGGAATGAATGAGTATTTCCTCTGTTTAATAAACTGTGACTGTTGTAACATTAAAGTCATACCCCACAAGATTACGTTTGCACTTTGCAGTCGAACTGTGACAAGACGAGTGACCAGTTTTTTTTGATGAAGTTAGAGGTTCTGTAGTTGCCGCTAGCCTTTCCGCTCTGCTTTTGTGGCTGTTTTCGATCAAGTTGTTGTTGGTTTCAATAATCTGAATGTCGGTCGTTAGCTTAGTCCTTCAGTTGACTTTCCATCGTCCCTCTGTCCATGCAGGATCAGCTGGCAGTAGCCTATCACCTCATAATAGACAACCGGCGCATCATGACCCAGGCCAGCGAGTTCTACCTGGCCTCCAGTCCTCCCCAGGGCTCCTTCATAGAAGAGGGCATGCTGCTGCCCCCCGGAGTTAAACCCCACCCAGAGAGGATGCCTCCGCTCCTGGCTGACAGCCCCAAATCTCGTTGTCCTCTGGATGCTCTCAACACCACCCGGCCCAAACCGCTGGCAGTGAAGAAGGCCAAATGGCACCTGGGTATCAGGAGTCAGAGCAGACCCTATGACATCATGGCTGAAGTGTACAGGGCTATGAGACAACTTAGCTTTGACTGGAAGGTAATAGGACACGTCTTACCCTTAATTTCCACTGTGCTGCGTTCCGGCTGCGCCGCGGTTTTGCTCCGTCCTCCGCCACGCGCCACACCACAACGGGAGCGTCTCAGAAGCTTTTTGAAGCCAGATTTTATTGTCTCTACAAGTACTTGAAAGAACAATCGAGTGTTTAACTCCCAAGCACTCCTGCAATTAATCTCAATGCCTTCTCTTTTCTGGCATTGTCCTTATAAAAAAGATCTGTGATGTCTTATTGTGTTTTTCCACCTCCAAGATGAATCTCTCGTCGTCCATGGTGTTATAGAGTAGACGTATACGATATTGGGGGGGCGGCTCTCGCTGTTTAACTTCCTGCCCGGCTGTTGGAAAGCCCTGCGGCTCGCGTGAAAATAGACCTGGCGTGTATCTTTAGCGGAGCGGAGAGCCGCTTCACGCACGCTTCTGGGACGCGGCTGGTGGAATATCAAGCATTGACTCGAATGGCCGCGATTGCTCACGGGGGGGCTGCGACGCCTCCGGAACGCAGCGCAGACACGCCGGGTGGAGAATAGGGGTTACACATAGGTCTACATACGAACTAGATTGTCTGTTATTTTGCGTTGTAGGTGGTGAACCCGTATCACCTGCGAGTGCGGAGGAAGAATCCGGTGACGGGAACCTTGGTGAAAATGAGCCTGCAGCTGTACCAGGTGGACAGCAGATCCTACCTCCTCGACTTCAAGAGCATCGATGGTTAGTGACGGACAAACACTGATTACACAACATTTCTAACAATGCAAAGCACATTTCATCATAAAAAAATATTTGTTTCATTTTTTTCTGTTGATGTACATGGCTCTACATTAGTGTAGGTGTAAAGTTGGTGATAGCGCTAATGCATTTGCAGTGCCAGTACTCTAAGTAATTTATATTAACCTAACAGTAGTTTGTTGGAATTTATACTGAATTCAGTCATTTGATTTATTAAAGCTATAGTGTGTGACTATTTCTATTAAAGGTGCTCTAAGTGATGTCACGCTTTTTTAGGCTACAACATTTTTTGTCACATACAGCAAACATCTCCTCACTATCCACGAGCTGCCTGTCCCCTGAACACACTGTAGACAGCCCAGGCTCCACAAACGCCAACAAAAACTAACTGCGCCAACCTGCACCACCAAACATAACAAACAGTCTTCCAGCCAATAACCGACAAGAAGGATTTGGGGGTGGGGGTGGGGGTTGGGGGGTTCATGTGCGGAAGCACGGAAGGGAGGGGACGGGATGAGGAGGAGGGAGGGACGAGCTAGCCTCGTTTTGTTTGAAAATACTTCACCCAACATCGCTTAGAGCACCTTTAATGAACGTCCGTTACATTCAAGCCAACGCCAAATGAGTTGATACAAAGCTAATTAAGACCATCAGCTCCACACAACTCTCTCTGTATTTCTCAGGATGGCTATGTTCACAAAATGGTGTCGTCCGGCGACATTTGCGCGCAGAAGTGAAGATAATGACCTCTTTTGAAGAGTGTCATGTTTTTTTAATCCTCCGTGTTCTCCTCGGTTACAAGCAACTGCGTGGAGGAGGGGTGGGGGTGGTGGGCCATCACGGAAGGCTTGTGTCATGTGGATGCAACAACAATTGTCATTACTTAGAATTCCTAATGGGGGTGACAGAAACTACGCACTTTAGCTTTAATGCACATGCAAAATAAAAATTCAACAGACCAACTAAAAAGACTTTACTTTGGTGGTGGGTGGCAAAATTCTTATATAATTATAGAAAAACTATATAAAACACATTAATGTCATGAACGACTCCTCTGTTGAATGCTGACGCTACATTCCTCTGCTCGTGTGACCCCCACAGATGACATCATGGAGGCGGTGGGCTTTAAGTCGGGGTCGTCCACTCCCCAGCGGTCGGGCTCCACAGCCGGTCTCCACAGACCCAGACTGAGCATCGACTCGGCCAGCCCGGCGTTTGATCTGCCCCAGCTCAGCTCCTCCCTCCCTGGGTCCCTGTCCGGTAGCTCCCCTCTACTCTCTCCCCGCCAGGGATCACACACCATGGACTTCTTCGAAATGTGCGCCAGTCTGATCACCACGCTGGCGCGCTGAGACCCGTCCACTCCTGACCTCGCTGTAATCTGGATGTCAGTGGGGTTTCTAGGCAAATCGCTGATCTGGGATGTAGGGAGTGTAGATGTCTGGAGCGACTTCCTCTCTCTGTCTCCTCTCCATCTCTGTTCTAGTTGTATTGGACTGTAAGGCTAAAAAGCTCACTGTCACCTCAGATTAAGGAGACATAGAGAGGAATCCTGTTTTGTTTTGTTCAGAAAGTCGGATTAGTAAAGACCAGCAAAGTGAGCGGCAGCAGGTCACAGCTCTCAGTCACTCCTCCCACAAATATATTCAGTCTATTATCAACTGCTGAAATGCCATCACCCACCATAACACTTAATGATGGGAAATCCTGCTGAGTTTGCCCCAGACGCTGATCGGAGGTCAGTTTTGCTTCTTGTCTTATATTTTCAACAAGGCGCTGGTTGTTAAAAATTACATTAAATCTGTGTTCTGAGCGATCCAATTTAATTTCAGGTTTTATATGATATGGTTTGTAAAGAAACAGCTTTTGTTATCCATGTATATTATATTTTTATTACAATCATATTGCGTAGCTGAAAAGGTTGACGAAGGTATACCAAATAACACTATGCACCATAGAAGGTGATTATTATTTAGATATCAGAGCCATATTTATTTTTGAGAGATTGTTTTTTAGGCACTGTAGTTGTATTATTTAAGCACTGCATCGACGTAGAGTTTTATCCTGATTTTGAATAGATTGTAGAAGATGAATGAACCCAGAGAGGCAGTAGGGTCATAATACTCATACGCATTCAGTGTTAAAGTACAGATATACAACGTCTCACAGGAGTATTTTCCGCCTTCATGTATTTCAAAGATGCTGTGCATACCGTACATATATGTGCCATTTCTTTTCCCACACAACCAGCATTTTATACATTCAATAACTGTCAGAAATATGCAACACACACACATCTCCAGACTTCAGTTTAGTCCTTAACAAATGACAAGTTGAGCAACTGCTAAAATGCTGCTCGCTCATGCATGTACAGAATGTAATTTAAAGGCAAGCAGGCCCGTGATATCAGAAGGACAGATGTGGCAGTCAGTCACATACGCAGTAAGCTGAAAAAGACAGAAGCCCTGTGCCGTTTGTAATGGAGAGCGTAGGGATTTTTTAGTGCTACAATTAACGTTTTTTTGTTGCCTTAAGCCTTTAGAAATGAGAAAAATGTCCGTCAGAAATTCGAGCCTAATGTTACATCTTGAGTTTGATTCTCTCTGAGCAAATGTCAATATTTACTTGATAAATTACTTCAACAGTCAATCAATTTTCAAAATTGCTACTAATCATATTAGCAGTAATAAACTTAACCAGCCCTGCTGTGTGCCTGTGTGTGAATAGATAATGCAGTGATGATGATAATCGATAAAAGAGGAAGATGACTAAATCCATGTGAGACGGTGTATATCTCTGCTGCAGGACGGTATAAGCCACAGAAACCTTTCTCCAGTTGCCTTAAAGAATGCAACCCAGTCATTCTGTGCATACATTTATAGAGGGTGCGTGCATGAGCCGGTGTGTGTGTGTAGTGATCAGCTGGGTAGAGTGTCACAAAAATGTTTTTACTGACTTTGTGAGGAGGATCTTTGCAGGGGTTCGGGAGTTGGTAGAAAAGTGAGAAAACATGACGCTGTGGTGTTTTGGAGCGGTTGTGTGTGTGTGTGTGTGTGTGTGTGTGTGTGTGTGTGTGTGTGTGTGTGTGTGTGTGTGCGTGTGTGCTTCGTCTGTTGTCGTCTGTTCAGTCTGCACTTTAAATCTCATCTGCAGATTTACCGTTTTCATTGAATTCCACTCATATTGTGGATACACTAGCTTTACTGTACCTGTTGTTTCTGCTCCTACGTTTTTGATGATTGTCACGGTGTTACTACTTTTTATAAATGTTCAGCATTGTCTCGTCAGATCATACCTTAGCGGGGTTGTGTATCGCTGTTGTCATGCAATATTTTTTTCCGATTGTATGTTAAGTGAAAGCTGGTGCTGCTTAGATCCTCCTGTCTGTTTTTGTCTGGGTTTGTTGAAGAGCACTGGACCGTTGCCTTTCTACTCTTCTCATTTAAACACAGCAGTTGGAGTACGTACTCTACTTTAGATTGGCGTCACAAACAAAAATGGCCAATATTTAACATATTGAATATTGTATTTATTCCATTTTATTGATCAGTTGTTTTCACAGGCTTGGAGCAAGTGATTGGCAGAAGGGTGAGGAGGCGGGAATTCGTGAAGTCGTGAAAAGTGACATGAAATCTAAAAAAAAACGAGTAATGGGCGCCTGGGTAGCACACCTGGTAGAGCGCGTGCCCATATATAGAAGTTCACTCCTCGACGCAGCGGCCGCGGGCTCGACTCCGACCTGCGGCCCTTTGCTGCATGTCATTCACCCCTCTCTCTCCCCTTTCATGTCTTCAGCTGTCCTATAAAAATAAAGGCTTAACATGGCCAAAAAGTAATCTTTAAAAAAAAAAAGCGAGTAATGAGAGAGATAACATTTCAGAATAATGGGGAGAATTTGGTCATGTTGGAGGTTCACACACATCGGTCTAGACTACGATTCTTCAACTACTTAGTGTTAACCGAGTGCTTTGTTGGACCTACAGTAATTGAATGTAGACGGAGGTTGGAGTTTGTTACTCCTTCTGAATCATTTTCGTCTGCATCAAGTCTGAAATGTACTCAGTCATTTTTGCCTTACGAGAGCATTGTGAAGGCTTTTGGTTGAAACAGTGGAAGCCACATTCTTTGTTACTCTGCTGAAAACCCTTTATACATGTATTCCATTTCCTGTGCAGTGTGACGTCACATACGCCACTGAATATACTCTGACGACAGGGAGAAAGTGCTCCCTGCTGCAGAACACATGCCACTGCACACACAGCTACAGTATGTTCTCAGTCAAACCTCTACATTACACTCTATCGCTGTGTCTGAAATGACTTGTCCTCTGCATACTGAGCTAATTTGGTCACATCAGGATCACATCTGGCCCATTATGCATCCATTCCTGATTCTGCTGCTCGTGACAACTGCATAAAAAAATATTGATCAACGAAGTGCACTTTCTTGGAGAGGTCATGGGTTGTATTTAAAAACTCCTGATATAACCAGTATTTACTGTCAGATGTAGTACTGTACCATTACAACTGTATGCAACTACCAGTGGCATGTTAGTCATGTAAACTCCAATCTGTGTTCAGGGCTGGGAAACACATGCCAGGGGGGGGTCAAATCAAATACCGTGTTGTACCAAAGTGTGTATGTGTGTGTGTGTGTGTGTGTGTGTGTGTGTCAAAGTGTGTTTTAACTGTCTCTCCCTGTCTCTGTCTGATTGGGGTTTTGGAATTCTCTCGTTATGCACTGCATGATATTGCTGTTATGATTTGCACTTTAATGAGTATTTATTGAAAAACAATAAACAAAACATAAAAAAGGAAACTGTTGTTTTGTCCTAAAGGCTTTGTCAATGCACACACAGACACCCATCACAGAGGATTAGTTTTGTGTTTTTCTATCCAGACAAAAATGCCCCCTCAGCCTCAGATGTCAACAAAAATATTTTACATGTCATTCTAATGAAATAGCTGCAGTGTTTCCCACATAATTACTGTGATTCTATTTGTGGTGGTAGCCGACCGGTTAGCGAGTGAGCAAGCTAACAAGGCAGCTAACAACAATTTTTTCTGTAACACTTATTCATCAGCTTGAGGAAAGTCGTAGAAAAAATAAGGGACATAAAAGTGACACCTGCCAAATAAAAGAAAGAAAATACAGTTCATGGATGATGCTTCCCTCCACAAGGTTCAACTATGACCAACACTTAGCAACTGGTACTAGACTTCTTAAAATTGTTGTTCCATGTTGTTGTTTATTGATACGCCATTAAAGATCATAACTATACCTAATATGTCAGCATTTAAATACAGTACTATGACGCGAGTAGTTACATAAGCACTTCCATAATCTGTAATGATCTTTAACTAAATAATGAGGGTAAACCCAGTAACCCCAAAAAAATTACCGATATCAGGTAAATGTTGAATGGTAATCAGAGTTCTAAAAATGTGCATGCAGTATGAAATTTATGAAAATATATCACATCACCTGTGGAGTAGAGCTGGCCACACAGAGATTTTTAATTATTGCTGATGATCTGACCTAAAAGTCTATGAAGTCTTTGTTCATTTGTCAGCTATATTTCTGTTTGCAATACACTATAAACGGGTAACAAGTGTATAGTGTACAATTAAGTGTATTATTGAACAATTCTCCCTGATTTTCACTGCCTGTGTCCGCTGTGTATTTTCTCAGGATGGTGTCTCAACCTGAGAAATATCGACATTTTCCATTGTCCTCCCCTTATTTCCACCACCAAAAAACGATTTCTGGTATTCATTTCTGGAAATTTTTCCCTACAAGAGCCTCCAGGGTGTGTATCTGCAACAGTTTGTAAGTTCTTTCCTGGGATCAGCAGTTTCAAAGTCACTCAGAGCCACCGGGCAAACTGTCCCTCTCTGGTTTCACAGTGAGAGCTTAAAAAAAAGTGAAAAACAAAGAGTTCTGAGAGCTGGGATGGTGTAACGGTCGTCGACAAATCTCCTTATCTTGCTCTTCTACATCATCATACTGATCCATAAATGCAGTCCCCCAGGTAAATAAGGTCATAGTCATGAAGTTGAAGTGACTGTCACAGTATTAGGCGACTGACACGGGTCACAGTGTGAAGAGATAACAACAGCAGGCAAATCCTGTTTCCTCTGCCTGGCTGCTTTTTGTCCTGATGTTAAAAACAAACAAAAAACCATGTCAGCATGTGAAGTGCACAGCGGTGCAGATAAGAGAGAGTCAAGGTGATTCATCCTTACCTTGTTTTATGATAATTTCTCAGCAGTCAAGTCAAGCATACAGGTCAGGAGGGGGTAAAATGGGCATATCAGTTTGATCAAAATCCATTTCCTGTGTTAAACTAGGTTCAGACCTGTGGAGGAACACATTGGAAAATAACTCAACCAGCCGGGACAAAGGAGGGTGACCTCGTTTTGACCATGAATATGACACCACTGAGAAATGTGAAAAGCACATGACAGGGAATCAAACACAAAAACAATAAAACACTCTCTCATTTCATGCTCAGCTACCTATTCCAGGCAAAAAGGAAGGAAACTTGCACACGTTCTGCATGTTTCTTTTGTGTGTGCGTGTGTGTGTGTGTGTGTGTGTGTGTGTGTGTGTGTGTGTGTGTGTGCGTGCGGACGTGCGTGCGTGTGTGCGTGTGTGCGTGTTTTATAACGCTACTCACAAGGAAACTGCTTTCTCCTTTACAAGCACAGGACCTGAGATGGAAACAAAGTATTTTGGCATCAAGTTAAAAAAATTCCATTCATCAAACGTCAAATGCTGCGATGTCTAGATAAATGTTTTTTCAGTGATTGAACAAATACTATTAAAGATATAATATGTAATATTCTGCAGTAAAAATGTCTGAAAATAACTATACCTTCGTTATAAATATTTTTTTGTTGGTTACTTACACTATCCCAAATATTTCCAACAATGTCCAAACCAAGAGAAATCAGAAAGTCATTTTTACCCAATGACACGGAGCGTGTCGTTTGGTCGCCTGTCAATGGCGTCATATATCCTTTGACCCCTCTAGTTGCCGTCAAAACAGGGGAAACGCAAGATCATCAAAGAGTAATTGTAAATCATACAATGTCAAAGAATTATACTCAGTAACAATACAGCATTTTCTTCTGCCACACAGAATATGTGTTTGATTAATTACATGCCACTCTGCAAAACAGTACTACAGTGGAGACCTAATTTATTGATATGACATTTCCATATCGATTCAGCTCACTACAATGTGCTATGTTGACAAGTGGCTCATGCTAATGCTTGGTGGTGAAACTGTACCTAATGTATGTATAAGGTCACAACAACGTTCAACACGCTCATAGGTTATTTTCAGAATGATTGTTTTGACCACGGTTAACAGCGCTGGGTTAACCCACGATTTAATTCGCTACATAACTTTAGCTGTATGGGTCGACTAATCTAATGCTAAGTTAGCCAGCTAACGCACTCCAGTCCTTCTGCCTCACCCCCGGGCGCTAAGAGACTTCAGTCGGGATGAGAGCGGACAACAGCCCCGGGGACACAGCCACAGCTAGCCCCCAGCCAGTGACTACAGCAACACGAACCCAGCCAGCATAAACTCCAGCGCCAGGTGCCAACGGCACTAACAGAAAGATAATACGTCGATGAGCAGACCATAACAATACATAGACGGCCGCATCTGGCCAAAATCGAGCCGCAACAGCTAACATCAAGACGTCTCCGGCACACCCTGGCGATGACGCCCACCACACCCACCCCACCGGCTAAGTAGGTCTCCCAGTGGCAAGGAGTATTAGCTGTGTTAGCTGCCTTGTTAGCTTGCTCGCTCGCTCGCTAACCGATCGGCTACCACCACAAATAGAATCACAGTAATTATGTGGGAAACACTGCAGCTATTTCATTAGAATGACATGACATGAATAAACGTAACTTTAATACATTAACTTGTCCGAGAACAGATACATTTTCATCGGCAATGGTGGTTAACAATGAAGACAACAACTCCCACAATCATAGTCGCTGATACTGAGCACTGAGCACCCACGTGTACCAGACTGCCAGTAGGCTATATTCATTTAAAATTAAACATTGCAGTTGGTGCTAAGTGGAGCGTCTGTCATAGTGTGATTGGTTATGTCGGTGGCATTGATTCTTAATTTCCCACGAAGCTGATCGTGGTTACGTGTCAGTTAAACTTCTCATCTCCAATCCTATCTGTATTTGTGAGAAGTGGCGCTGTCCTGAGTTGAAAGATAGCTTACTTTACGGCTTTATTATCAAGTTAATAGGCATGTGTGTTCATGTTGGCCACTGTCCATTTGTTAATGTTCTGAAATGCAAACATTTTTTGACTACTTTTTTTTAAAGGGCGTGCGTCTGTGAGCACCCACGGAGGAAAACATAAATCAGCACCTATGCCCACGATCCTACGTAACTTTATGACGTCATCAAAAGTCCCTGTTTACATCCATGGTTTCGATTGAGAGACCCCTAGCAGCAGACAATTACATATTATATGTTTAAGTATTCACATTTTATGAAAAATACTTTTTCTATATTTTAGGATCAGGGATTTTGCAGGCATCACTTACTTGTCTCTGGTTCAGTGCTGCTGTAAAATTGAAGGAAAAGCAAAAATTAAAACCCCATTTGTGTGTGTGTGTGTGTGTGTGTGTGTGTGTGTGTGTGTGCATCATGCCTACCTGACAGCTGGCTCAACAGGTTTAGGTGAATGGAAAAACGTGGTCAACTTGTGAAGTGCTTCATGTCTTGCTCTGATAAAAAAGACAAATACACATGTACTGTTCGTCCACACTGTGCTTGCGCGTGTGTGTGTGTGTGTGTGTGTGTGTGTGTGTGTGAGTGAGTGTGTGAAACAGGTGAACTCACTGGGCATGGGCACCATCTGCGCTGAGGTCACTTTGACTGTGCTGGTGGTTTACACTAAGGTTTTTGTTTCCTAAGAAAATAAATAATTGAGACAGATAAATATAATACACTTTCACACAACACACAGACCAACAGCGTTAATTATGCTGTAATCACACAGATATTGTTACTGAAAGTCACCAAACCTTGGACTCGCCATTACACACTTGAATAGTTAACTTCCTTCCTGTTTACACAAACAACCTGCTCTTCTAGTGAGGTTGTAAGTCAGCATTTAGAGTATGCATTTAGGGCTGAGATGTCAGGGTTTTTTTTAGCCAAATTATCTATTAGCATTTCTTGATTGCAATGTAACCATGGACACACGCACAGACAGCTGTCACAGGATGACTCTGACACTGAAAAGAATTTAAAAACAAGATGATTCTCAGATAAGGTCTGGTGTTATAAGGAGCTTTTTTCACCTATGATTTTCCGAGGAGATTTATAGATGTTTTTTTTCCGCGATGGACATCAGTGTTAAGTCACACTGAATCTGTGTATCATGTCTGGGGGTTAAGATTTGACTGAGTTATGATAAGAAAAAGTGGGTTGTTGCTGCTGCTGCTGCTGCTGCTGCTGCTGCTGCTCCAACTGGCGACTGTGCTGATAATAAGCCGGAAAAAATTACTAACTTCCTGTTGTTTTTAAAAAGTTCTCTTCCTCAGCGTCGCCCCTTCAGCTGGACAGGCGCACCTTACAGTTGGAAAACCCCGGATTTAGTCCTCTTGGAGAGCAAGCTCAGAGGAAAAGCTCAGTTCTACACTTGGGTGATTTTACAGAAAACAACGTGTGACATACTGACACACATGGACACTTTATTAAGCTTAGCGATAGTTCATGCAGGACACGGAAGTCATACGCCTCCTGATTGAATTATGATTCCTATCAGACACACACCAATCACAGCCATTCTCACATCGAGGCGGTCTTTTTAAATGGGACTTCCTCCTCACTGATCCCTGTTACACTGACACTGCTGCACTCAGTGCTGCTGCTGGCAACGCTTTTCCTCCACCTCCCCAGCACCCACCTTCCTAGTTCAGAATCCTGACATGGCTCAAAGTAAAAAAAAAATGGTTTTCAATGTCTTTCTTTTGGCTCAGTCTTCTTTTTTTTTTTTTAACCCAGGGGGGGTTTCTGCATTGCACTCCCTGTTTCAGCTTAGCATGCTGCTTGGCTGGTCTAGGGAGCATTATCAAGAGCGGAGCCATCAGCGCCAAGCATAACTGTATTTCCATTTGTTGCAATAAATGGTTCAATCTATGACGAGAGTGTTCCTGACTGAAATCCTCTTGGTGCTTTGATCAACAAAACTAAACAGCTAACAAGCGAAAAAAAAAAATGATGTAGCCTGAGTGATGCACCATCTACAGACAGAAGATTTTAGGTGTTAACAACAATGATCCTAATGAGATGTTATTTATTTACAGCCAACAATGCTGTCAACTCACGGGGACAGAACCGTCGATTTAAAAGACCATCTAAAGATAAACGCTGGTAAATGGATACTGCGCTTGTATTTAACAACTGATGTACAAAATCAAGATGTTTGTAGTACCGCTTCTCTTTTGTATCCACGCACTTCCATCAAGATAACACAAGGAGGAGATACAATATGACTAATACTTGTGTCACACTGTATAACTTACTGTCACAAGCAGTCACACTGTGTTTAATATTTGCTTTTTGTCACCTCATTGTTAGGTATTAACAACAAAGCAGTACAATTTGCTGAAGAAAGTCTGGTTTGGAATTTCTTACCTATGTCTGGCATTGAGAGTGTCCTGGTGTGGCCCCTGCAGAGGAAAAAGACAAGGCATTGGTCTTGAGAAAAAAATACAACGCTTTGGCAGATCACTGTTGATGCTACTGTTAGGTCCCTATCTCAGAAAGTAGTATACAATTCAGCCATGTAGATTCAGGCTAACATCAGGGTTTCTACAGGTTTCACCAAGTCAAAGTGAAGACTTTTTAAGACCATTATGAATGAAATTTAAGACCTACAAACGACAAAAAAAAAAGTCAGTCTACAGTCAACATTGTCTGAAACAATTCCACAATGTACTGTACCTCATTGGCATTATAGGACTGGTGTCTAGATTGGCTGCAATATAAGGTGCATTTGTAGTCGTAATACAGCAAATTATATTTGGACTAGCGACAGAAAGAACTACACCACCACAGAATTTAAATAAAAACATTCTAAAGCGCTGTGGGGACATTTCAATGAGCACCATTAGAGGTAACGTTACATTGACGTAGGAAAATTAAGACCTGTATACAATTATTTAAGACCTAGAACACAATACTTCTGTGAATTCTAAGACTTTTTGAGGCCTAAAATTTTGATTTTGAAATTTAAAACATTTTTTTTTTGACTTTTTTAAGACCCGGCAGAAACCCTGAACATGGACTCACATTGGAGCCAGTGGGTCTGCCGTTGGAGAGGTAGGGGAGATAGGGTCATCATCGTCAGCGGTCCACTCCTCACTGTCATCTGAGACTGAACACATCAACATCAAACTGCTGCAGAATAAGTTCAACATATACTGTAATCGTGAATAAGAACCGGTAACTACTTACAACTTTCTGCTGACATTGGATAGTGGTTTGACGCCCTGAAAAAAGGACACAAAAACAGCAATAAATCATCTTTTTTAACTGCAGTGAGGATGGTTTTCCATTGTATTGTCTGTAGAGGCAGACCGATATGTCGGCGAGCCGATATTATCAGCCGATATTATGGCATTTTCCAAGCTATCGGTATACCATTTATAATGGCCGATAAATTAATTTTTAAAAAATTAAATAAAAACGGACGAAACACCCTTCAACCATGTTCTGAGTGTTGGCGTTGCATAGTTTGTCCACCAGAGGACGCTCTACAACGTCCCTGTTGGCAACACTCATATCTTAAGTTTGTATTTTTATACATTTTATTTATCAGAACTATAATATATATTGATGTTCCTCTGTTCTGTTGTGACAATAAAAATATTTTTAAACTGCATTATCATATTATTTTAGTGAGGACTCAATAACTACAAATAACTAATGTTAGGGAAATCTGTTTATGTTTTGTCACGCGTTTGTGGATTTAAAAAAAATATATATATCGGACAATATCGGAATATCGGATTTTTAAATCACGTAATATTTGTATTGATATCGGCCTTAAAAATCCTTTATCGGGCTCTAATTATCTGTATAAGTTACCCACTGTGCACACATACCTGCTCCCCGTTCTGGTAACCTCCTCCTCTATAACATTGTTGCTGCCGCTCTTGCGTGTGATTGCAGCCTTCTTTCCCAGCTCCAACATCTCCTTGATGTCCAGCTCCACATGATCCACTGCAATATATCCATCTGGAACACACTCACAGTCAGTGGTGCGATCCACAATCAAGGACGGCAGCACATCAAGTTTTCTGTGCCAACACTTTTATACAGTTAGCTGTGTATAAAGGGAGGTGCAAAAATACGGAATAATAGAGCTCTTGAGGTGAACACATTTCTGTAACACTTTATAATAATCGGACATGAATTCATGCATGACTTCATGCAAGAATTAACATAATGTACAAGGATTAATAGTGTTTAATGCATGAGTTAATGCAGCAACAATACACATCAATTAAGGTATTTCACTCATGTTTTTTGATTTATTAATGACGTTCATGCCTTCTTCATACGTAAATCTGTAGTTAAAGTGACAGGCTAAAGAAACTGAATTGTAGTGTTGTAATCATGATAAACTAACCATTATTTCTTCATTACTTCATCAGGTTTGTGGCCCTTCAAATAAAGTGCTGACCTGGTCATTGATAGATAAGATATAAATAATTGTGGCATATGCAGCAATCCTCTTTGTGACCCCCCTCAAATAAAAAAAAAAAAATTGTCAAGACATTTCTGGTGTTCAGACACTTAGAAGTTAGTAAAAAGTAAAATTCATAAATATCCTACTTGGGTGAGCATTGTTCTCAGGCATTAC
This sequence comes from Sander lucioperca, assembly GCF_008315115.2. Classification (NCBI taxonomy): domain Eukaryota; kingdom Metazoa; phylum Chordata; class Actinopteri; order Perciformes; family Percidae; genus Sander; species Sander lucioperca. Next base: position 27,239,524 of record NC_050183.1, read on the forward strand.
TATTTAAGTAGTCTATATCCACGACATTCCACTTCCCGGGATTGCTCCGGTGCCGCGGGAAATTCCGCCGGATGTCACTCTTTTCTTTTCAAACAGCGTTGGTTTTGAGGCGGATTTAGACAACATGGTGGCTTCCACGGATGAGATGAGCGTAGTTATCACGCAAGTTTTATCAGAATTAGAAAGTATTCTTTCATTGAAAGGAGAGCAAAAAACGGCACTGGAGGCTTTTCTCGGAGGAAAAGATGTTTTTGCTCTTCTTCAGAAGTGTACCGTGAAAACTTGGTGGGGATTGTCGTTGATGAGGTTCATGTCACATACAAATGGTAAGTTTAAAAATGTTAACGTTAGCTATGTTACCTAACTTAATTGTATGTTAAACGATGGCATTAGAAGAACCGCAAGGTCCTTGAAGCCAAACTAACGCTAGCTACACTAACTTAGCTAGCTTCACTAACTTAGCTAGCTTCACTAACTTAGCAAGCTTCACTAACTTAGCTAGCTTCGTTGATCTGATTGGTTGATTTGGCCCGTCTAGGTGGTGATAGACAGATCGTTTATCCAATCAGCTGACCAGTATTTTCGCCCCTTCCCAAAAGTTCTCCAATGGAAAGTTCCCAGATGCATATGCCGAGCAAATGCGAAGCAATCCATCTAGCGGAGTCAGGTTAATGAACATCATTAATAAATCAGAAATCATGATGAGTCAAATACCTTAATTGATGCATTAATTAATGTATCGTTTCTGTATTAAGTCATGCACGATATACTATTAATCTTGTACATTACTGATAGTTCATGAAGTACTATATACTATATACACAAAGTCATGCATGAGTTCATGATAATTCATGTACCATTATTATAAAGTGTTAACCACATTTCTAACGATAATATTTTCTATAAACTCACAGTTGTTGCTGCTGTCCTTGGCCAGCCATTTCCCTTTGGGACAGTTGGTTGTTCGGATGATGCTGAGGATGTCACCGCTGTTGAGGGGCAAATCGTTCTTACGTCCCTTGGTCGTCACAGTTGCTTTTGCCTGGTACATGGCCTCCTCCTGTCCTGTGATCTAACACATACAGTGGCAGGTTAACACCACCAGGGACTGAAGTTAACTTTTTTGGCCACCAACCACTGTGGCAGGTGGATTTTAAAATCCATTAGCCACACAGGCTTTTTACCAGCCAAATTGTTTGCCTCATAAAGGTGAAATACAGGAAATGCACAAGCATCATTCTTGAACTTGTTAAGAATACACATTTAAGTGCTGTCAAGTTATAAACAAAATCAATATGGTTGAAATGTGAAAGAACAACAATGGCAAAAAAACACTAAATCACTCAATTCTCATTGGCTGCAAGGTGGCAGGTAGATTGACAGTTTTACCCATCAGTGGCAAATTCAAATTCACCCGCATTTGGCGTGTGGTCGGGTGTTAATTTCAGGCCCTGAACACCACACATTCACATCATCTACATACGCACAAACAAATAATGCTCGCACATAACGAACTTGCTGTAGAGAGGGTGATAAACATGACAAACCTTTAATAGACCTTTTTCACAGCACGTTTTGACATGTCACAGCAGGAAAAGCACAGGTGTCGTTAATGACATTAATGAGGGCTGCTTTCTCACTGGAAAAGCTGACTGGGACACTTAATGGGACTACTGAGCCCCTGTTAATGTTTCTAATTACAAAGTCAAAATGTCTTCTGTGAAAAACGTCTGTCCTGAGGGGCTTCACGCTTAATGGCATAAACGTAATATTACAGTGTGGAATACATTGTTTGCAATATACTGATACTGTTACTATTTATAACTGCAATACAATTTTTTTGGTATATATTCACACTCATTTTAACTCTTTTTGTCTCCAACTCCTGAGGGAAATATCAGGCTCATTAGCTGCTAAATGCTCCAATGTATCTCTAACTGTGTCTGCCTGCAGTTTGCTGAGCTGAGCAGGTAGTGTGCAGTGGGTTGTTTTAGGGCTTTTTTTTTGCTGAAAACAGCTGCCTGCTGCGGCCAAAAACAACGCTGCGAGAGTGAAGAGTGAAGCAGAACAGTAAAGTTGCAGGCCGGACAGCTTAAAAACGTAACCCTTGTGGTGTCCTCTGGTCAAATACGACCCATTTTCAAAGTTTTTTTATATCAGAAATATGGGTTTCTTACAACTAAATTGCCCAAAAAATAACTTGGATGCATGCATGTTGTATGGAAGCCATACAACATTCTTCGCAGGTAAAATTAATGATTATTTCCATTGAATTTTGGGTGTTTTATTCAATTTCATAGCATTTGAAAAATGTTTTTAACAGTATCCTGTCTAAACTTTGACATAAACCAGTCTGTGATTCACTCAACATCCTCTGATCTTAACTATTAGTCATAATTTCTGCTTTTTTTTAACAAAAGAATTAGGTATAATGTCATTTAAATCAGGTTTATTGACCATGAATAAAAGAAAACGTTGAAAAAAGTGACAAAATCATCAAAAATAGCAATAAAAATGTCGGGATAAGCTCCAAAAAAAGTTAATTTAGAATTTTGACCTGGAAGGACAACAAGTTAATGGTCGACAGGAAGACAACACGAGGGTTAAAAGATGCAATAATGAGTTGAATGATAGTTGTCTGTATTGCTCGTTCTTTTGGTTTTTGAACATAAGCAGGACCCACTGGATCCTGGAGAAAGTCATGTTCTTTAGTAATAATATGGTAATAGTATATCGCAGGATAGGGAATAGTCATTAGATCTTCTGTCAGAAAAAAAATCACCAACAATGAAACAATGTTGTCACAGATTCCATTTGAGCGTGCACAGGAGGAATGAATCCAGACAGGTTTGTGTGCCATATATCCCCCCCCTCCCCCTCCCCCCTGCCCCAGTGCTCGTGCTCAGCCTTCCAACCTCCCTTCTGTCAAAATAACATCACTCACTTTGAATTTCTTCTTCATATCATTATCCTTCTTTTCCCTCTCTTTCTGCTCTTTCTTTTCCCGCTCTTGTTTCTCCTTCAGCTCCTTCTTCTCCTTTTCCAGGCGCTGCTTCTCTTTCTTTTTCAGCTCTTTCTCATCTGGCCCGTCTGCAGCGGCTTTCTTTTCCGACCTGCAGAGGAGAGAATTAGGGATATCGTGGCGTTTGAAAGGGACTCTTCGCTGCATGTTTAAATGGCAGAGGAGATTATGAGGGAAACAAAGGTGGAATAAAACTCTCTCAGTGTCTGGGGGATAACGCAGATGAACAGAGAACTGGGTAAAAAAAAAAGAAGGCCTTACTTGCCGAACCGGCCCAGCTTGCTTTTCTCTTCATTCTGTGAACACACACAAAGAGATATGGTTTGATTAATTTCACTCTAGAAAAACAACACTTAAGTGAGAAAAGTGACTCAATTATCACAAAGCTACTTACTGTTTGCTGTTGTGCTTCGCCATATGGATCTATAAAAAACACAGTTATGTAAAAGAGGGGCAAAATTAGAATACAAGGGATGTGCACAGCATCTGGTAACATTATACAGTATATTCAATATTTTGTTTACATTAGTTTTGATATGATCTTTAAGAAAGAAAACATGATTTATTTATGGCTAATGGTATTGTGCTCTGCCCGTCTGTCATTTAAATACATGGGTAAATGCTAATACTTCAACTCCATATTCAGATGTGGAGAATTGAGTTAACCCTTTCAGGACAAAAGACGTACCAGCCAGTCCAAGCAATGTTTGACAACACTCCTACTCAAAAAGCAATATTACATTTATTTATTTACTATTTTATTCATATAGTACACTACTTTTGTGAATCCAAGACTTTTGTAAATTCATTTCAAGCACCAAAAACAATTGAGTTTCGGTTTGTTTTCACAAAAGATTTGAAAAATTTCAAAAATCGAACATTTCAACAACTTTTCAGCTTTAGGGCCAAGTTATCGCTTAATGGCCCTGACACACCAACCCGATTATCAGCCGTCAGACAGTCTGACGAGGTCAGTGACTCGAGTCTGTTCAGTGTGTCCCGTGCCGTCGTCTGTCCGAGGAGCTGTCGGCCTTCATTTTGGCCGACCTGACTTGCTGGGTCGGGAGGACTCAATGACCAATCTGATTGGTGGAGTGCTAACCCGGAAATGACGAGCGGGATGAGCGTGACTAACGCCTCTCAAAATCTGAAGAAAATCTTTTAAACTGACCTTTGTTGATCTGAAATGAAGACAGATTCAGCAACTGCATGGCCTATTTCTCTCTTAAAATGTTTTCAGAAACACGTTTCAGTGAACTATGTTAGTACAATATGAGATCGTATTCTGAACGAAGCCGCCATTATGCCCGGTTGAAAAATCCGGGAGCAGCCAGACCCATGTGACGGATTTTTATTTGTAAAACACAGGTATCCGATTATATGCAAATATCCTTAAAATGTGAATTTAAAAAGAAATGTAAAAATGCCCTTAGACCTCAGAGGGTTAAATGTCAATCTCTTCATGCAGGCCCTATCATACAGCCAGATACATGGGCATAACGTGTTTATTTGATATCTCATCAATGTGATATGACTAATGTGATGTAACGTCTCATCTGTTAACGTGTTAACTGAAGAGAAGCCTCACTCTTTGGCGGTCCTTTGCGTTTCTTGCCACCATCAGTCTTTGCTTTCTTTTTGGTGGCAGACGAGGTGATGTCCTCATAGAGGTTGTCTGTGCTCTCATAGACACCGTTGCCGACTTCAGCTTGGAGCCTGAGTGAGTTAGAGGCAAGGAATCAAAACCAAGTTCTCAGCGATGAACGAGTATTCCAAAGCAGAGAGAGAGAGAGAGAGAGAGAGAGAGAGAGAGAGAGAAGATGTTACTTGTGTGTCTTACCCTGCCAGTGGTGGAGATTCCTGAGAGAGAGGGAAGGAGGATTCAGGTAGTGGGTTATCTTGGTATTCATCACCAGACACTGGTGCTGCATGGGCCTCGGCTCCTGGAGGAGTTAGCCCGTTACTGTCAAACTCTGGCAGGTTCTGTTCATCTGGAGTATCTGGACCGGTGTTCCCCCAGTCTGACAGCCGCGGCTCTGGGGAATAGGCATCTGAGGTCACATCGTCAAACTCTGGGACGTCTGTGGTGTCTGTCTCTGAGAATTCAGGAGGATCAAGGATCTCTGTAGAGGAGGATGGGCAACAATAGGAAAACAATGTTAGCGGGCGAAGGGGGGCTGTTTAAGTTGGGTATCACAAAGCTGTAGGTGTAACAACGGTGACCACACCATTATCTTCCAGAGGAGGAGGAGGGATGAATGCACCCAGGCTGACAGAGGGAGGTCTGACTGGCTTCTCTGGAGCGGGACCCAGAGACGGAGGGCTTGGGTGGACCTTCTTGGGGGGAGGAGGTGGAACCACCAACAGCTCTGGCAAAGCGTCGGACCCCTCCTCAGTGACACCTTTCAACACTGCAAAGAGTGATATCATGTTAATATACATACATATGGTATGAGTATATGCAAATGTGTATATGCTCTTTCTGTCTTCAAGACAATTAAGGCCCTATGTATATAGCTGTGTAAATAATGTACTGTATTTAACTGTAATAATGTAACTATGGGTGGGATAAGTATGTCAAGTTATATGATTGTATTGAGTTATTGTAAATAATGATTTCATTATTAAGGGGTAGGATTAAATAAGTTTATACTTATTCCTACTCCTTTTCACGCATGCAAATTAAGGACATTCGCTAATGAAATTAATTATTTTATCACTTTCTCTTTTATCCCTCCTTTTTTATTTTGTTGGATATGTTTCCAACAGCTGTCTTCTTTTTTTTAACATGCTCGAAAGAAATAATTACATAAATATATATATATATATGAGTTTGTAATGATTAGAATCTTAATGTACCACCTATGGCTAGGTTGCTAGATTATAAGACTTTTATAGACATCTTCATTTCAGGATTAGCATTTCAAGATTCCATTACTTATTGCCATATCAACCGCGGTTGAATTTGGATTTTTGCGCACTATTGGTTTTCCTGCGCTCAACAACTACAACAACACAATGCAATTCCCTTAGAACCCAACGCAGTAAAAACAGCGACACGTCAGCTGAAGGAAGTATCCGAACTCAAAGAAAGCCGAGCGGAAGAATTTGATTTGTGAGGACACCAAACAAGTCAAACACTCTGTGGAAGTTGTTGTGCTATAACTCTGCAGAGTGGAGATAATGCGATTACAAGTGAACACAGCTTCATGAAGAAACATACAGCAGACCTCACTTTAAAAATCTCTAGTTCTATTTTAGCTGTTTTTATATTATCTTTCATTCATCTTTTGAATTATTCTCAAACTGCTCTTTAATGTTTTATGTAAAGCACTTTGAATTGCCTTGTTGCTGAAATGTGCTATATCAATAATGCTGTCTTGCCTTTGTAACACACACTTCTTTTAACTCAATGTATTTATTTTAATCTAAAGTACTTGTAAAACACTCTGTTCTAGAGCAATGTAGTTAAAATTACAGTACTTTTCTTCCTACCAATGCAAAATATATCTGTTCCAACTTGTACGCACATTTACCTGTCCTTATTATCACTTTGTATTGCACAATGTGTTTTTAAAAGAATCATTTGGAATTTGTCCAAAATGCTTTTCTGCTGAGAGTTGTCATAAATATATGAGTGTATTACTTTACTGTGATAAGTGACAACAGACTTAATGAAATGGTAAACGCTAACAGCATGAGGTTGTTTAAAATGTAAACATGCGTAAACACTGACATGCACGATTAATAAGCTCTGTGTAACTGAAGCCACTGTCAACACAGCAGCAGAGTCCCTTCTTCTCATCCCATGCGTTGTCGCTTTAGCGGACCTGAAAGTGTTTGTCACTGCAGCTCGCTGTCATAATGATGGACATGCTCCTTTTGCTGCCCCTCCTCGCTGTCATAGCTGACATACCTCTGCCCTGCCTGCTGCAAAGTTGTTTCTGGCACAAAAGAGGAATGTCAGGATTGTTCTCGGTGTGTGTGTGTGTGTGTGTGTGTGTGTGTGTGTGTGTGTGTGTGTGTTTGTGCGTCTTTAAAGCTGCTTCTCTAAAACAACACCCAAGGCAACCCTGCGGCATAAACTCTACTATACATACCAAATGTTCTGTATAGCTGAAACCCTACACTAACAAATGATATTCTGCAGCTGCACAGCACTCACCTCATGTCCTGATGATGAAGTATGCTGCTATGTACTTCATGTTCAGGTACAAACAGTAGAAGAAAATCCAAAAGTAATAAAGGTACAAAAGAAAAACAAGACGCAGAGAGGTGAAGAACTCCACAGTGATTGGTCCAGACTTACCGTGGTCAAGGCCGTTGACTGGTTTCGGTGGGAGGGCCTTCCCGTTATAATCAATGGGGGGGAGGTCTGGGAGAGAGCCGGTGGGACTCGGGGGAAGCTCTTTGGGAGGTGGGGTGATGGAGTAGGATGGGGAGGGGTTTGTCGGCGGGCTGAAACCAGATGAAGGCATGATAAGATGTTTTATAATAATAGTCGACTGAATTTTATAAATCATCTAAAAGATTCTGCCTACCCCTCCATCGCTCAGACAGTGCTTTACAACTTTTGGTGAAGAACTGTGTCTCTACATTGATAAAGTTGTGTTTTGTTTACCTGATCTTCCTGCGGGCCTTCTCCAGAGCATTGAAGATCCTCTGATCACACGCAGACATCCTTTTCACTGGGCCCATGTCCTCCGCCCTGGAGAGGACTGAGAGCGCTGAGATGGGACGCTCAGCTTTGGGAGACGGCGGAATGGATGCAGGGTCTGTTACTGGAGGAGGAGGCGTCGCCACCGCAGCTATGTTCACAGCCTCTATACCAGCCTCAGCTGCAATCTCAGGCTCAGGAGGTGATGGAGAGGGAGTGGAGGCCGCTGGAGGAGAAGCAGAGATGGCACGTCTGGGTGGAGGGGTCGGGGGAGCGCTGGGTGGATCGGGAATGATTTCATTTTGGCTGGCAGGCCTGGAAACGGCCAGGGTGGGAGCTTCTAATTCAATTGGAGTTTTCCTCTCTGGGGTTGGAACTTTGGGAGCTGGAATATCAGGAATAAAGGCAGGAGGTGGGATGAAGACCAGAGAGGCAGGGATAGTAGAGGGCGGGGTAATTTCCACTGCAGCACTCGAGTCAGGAAAGGTGGGAATGTTGGGTAGAAGGCCCTTTGGTTGAAGGGCCTTTGGTTGGGCGATTTCAGCCCCCGATGGTGCATCACTAAAGTCTGAAGGTACTGGGATAAGTGGAGCAGGTCCAGGAACGTCTGGGCTGGGGGTGTCTAGGAAGGGTTCTGCTGGGAGTACCATTGAATCTCTTTTTGATGACCTCTTGAAACCCAGGAAGCCCTTCTTCTTCGGTGTCGTGGCTTTGGGAGGAGGCATGGCTGGCACCAGCTCTGCAGTGCTCTCCTTAGGTGCTCCGGGGAGCAGTGGGAGCCTCTTCTCTTTCTTCTGATCTGCGGAATAGTCCTCAAGCTTCTCTTTGCTTCCTTTTGTTGTCTTGTCTTTTGCTTTTTTCAGCTTCCCTTCACTCTTGTCTTTTCCCTTAGAGTTAATCTGGATGAGAGGCTTTTTGCTCTCCTTCTTGTCCTCCTTGAAAACCACTCTGGGGGCCCCCGCTGTCTGTGCTTCCAGGTTCTGGTTGATGGCGGTGAGCAGGGAGGTGCGTGCTCCAGCAGGGAGGTAGTGTGGGGGGCTCTGGGGGGGAGGTGGGACAAACTTTGGTTTCTCCAGTATAGCAGGTTTGATCTTGGGTTGCTTCAGGAATAGTTCTTCCTCCTGGAACCTGGCCCTCAGGGCCTTGAAGTCCATTGTTTCCTCCTGGTGAATGGATCACACAATGCAATAGGCTGAGGTACAATATCAGGAAAATACAGAAATGATATGTGCACCTGATGTTGTCTGAGAGGCCACAAAAACATGTGTCACTTAAGAGTGTGGTGCTTAGATAAGATAAAGAAGAAAATCATGGTAATGTTTCACTTTTCAAAGCACAATGAGGGTTGTGTTTGCATATCTATCAGTCTTTCTGTATAGAAAGACAGCAGGCAAACCTGATCTGTAACGATTGGCCCGAATTGAATTAGTTTCAGCACACACCCACACACCCACACACACACACACACACACACACACACACACACACACACACACACACACACACACACACACACAGGAGGCTCGTATTTGTATTGTAGCCTAAATAGTTGTTGGACAATATCTATTATATTGGTAACACAGTAACTACCTATTTTTTTGTGTACCTTATTGTAAAGTGTTACCGATCCATTCACTATACAGAAACCAACTCACTCACAGCTTACTAAAGATTTAGATAATGTAATTATGACACTTTTATTACTATAATTAACACAATATCAAAATATATAATATTTTCACATAGTATCGTTAGCCTATAATGTAATAAATACATCATCGTTAAACACACTTTGCGGAAGGATTGAAAGGACAACATACCTGATCCATTGCGTGTTTATTTATCCACCGAAACGACAAAAGCCTTCTTAGTCAAGATAGTTAATAACTCTAGCGAGTTTATTCATCAGCTTCTCTTCATGTGGCCGATTAAAGTAACAAAAACCCCAACTCGGTGCGTCCCATGCGCACAGGAGAAGGAATGAGGTTGAATAGGAATACTCACACTCATCAATCCAAAAAAAAAAAACACTGTCTTTCTCGTTAAACGGGTCTGTCCCCGGCTGAGCACTGACTCTCGACAGCTCTTGGAAGTTTTTTTTTTCATCCTTCAGGAATGTTGCCCGGCTGGCACTGCGCTTAATGTGAGTCACTGTCATGAAGTATTGTTGTAGCTGGAGTTTCTTTATCTTAAAACTCTATCATTTCCACTGGGATTCTTTTTCATACAGCAATTTTAGAATCTTTGAAAAGCAGCGTGTGTTGTTGTGAGTGGATGTGGTCTCTGGGTAATATTACAATAGATGTATTGTGTGTTATCTGTAGCTTTTGAATATTGAAGGTAACCACAGAGGAAAAAGGAAAAAAAAGAAGTCGGTCAACATTCCAGGTTTGTTACAAAGAATGCAAAAGTATTTAAGCAGGCATTTGTAATATGACATAAACTACAGGCATACAGCCTTCATAAGACAGTTGGAGAGGATTTTCTGTCTTATTGCCAACCAGAGCTTGTACTGAGGTGTGTCAATGAGCTGATAGAGCTCATAGACAGAAACTGTTGCTCGTCATTGTATGACTTACAGGCCCTTGATTATTAAACCTGAACCCACCGGTCTGGTCTGTGTAGAGAAATACTAGTAGACTAAAAAAACATTGAAACTGGACGTGATAAGAAACTTAAAGAGTCAGTTCACTCACAAAAAGACACACTTAACCTTGATTGTATCCAGTCATGCAGACGGTTCCCATTTCATCTGCTACAATTTTGAGACTTAAATCTAAAATTGCTGGCACAGCCACAATACAATGAGGCTAAAGTGAACTAAATTTGTGGGACTTACTGTATTGAAAAATACAGCAAAAAAAAAATCCAAAAATATTCTGTGCATTATCCCGAACAATCCACAGACTTTCCTGTTGACAGCTTTCACAGAAGAAATACTCCCAAAGAAAACTGCTATGCTGACAATGAGGTTTGTAGATCAACCAGTAACTGGGACAATGTTTTTTGGAAAGACACATTGCTGTCAAATGTAATTTTTTCAATGCTATGAGCAGCAAGAACACTATTCCACTCAGCTACAAAATAAATGTGCGGTGGCAAAACCCTCACAGATGAGTTTCTTATCAAACTGAAACTAACTGCATGGCCAGATGCCATTGTGGGTAAGTGAGAAAGTTGTTTAGCGTTTGAGATTTGGGTGAACTGACCCAAATTTCTGTAATTCTAGTTTCTCCTGTATAATATGGAGTCAACAAAATGTGTTAAAGTTGTTCTGTTGTTTCCTCCTCCACAGGGAGAGAGGAGAAGCAAAGTCAGAGGAAGAAGGCTGAAGTTCTTGTTTTGTAGTTGGTTGCTGATAAAGCTTATGAAAGCTTGCATTATTGAATTAGAGGCTGCCAGAGTAACAATGTGACAGGCCATTAAATCCTTGTTAAGTTACAGCAAAATACTGTGGCACTTGTTTTACACTAACTAAAGATGGGGGTCACCTCTGCCAGGCACACACCATTAGGCTCTCTCTCACACTCACACTCACACACACACACACACACACACACACACACACACACACACACACACACACACACACACACACACGACACAGAGATATCAGTCATTTGGGATGTGTTTATTTGTAACAGTAATACATGGTGGAATACGTAAATCAAGAGAGAACCAAAAAATCATCTAAAAACCCACTGTAGAATGTCATATTCATAAAGATAAAAATAATGTGTCAATTTACATTAAGAAACTGTTAGCTGAGGTAAAGTTAAAATAGGTCTAGAAATGTTATGCACTCAAACAGCAACGTTTCCCTTTTTAGTCAACTTCCTTGCTCATCTTCTAGTTGTCAAATTATGAAGTTAATCAACATCATAGTCCAAAAGAGTTCTCGAGTGACACGGGGACTCTGGCCATAAAATAGGGAGTCATTGGCATCACAGTTGATGTACTTGTAGCAGAGGTTGCTGCAGTGCACACGCAGACGCTGGGACAGCAGCAGTTTGGCACCTGACCAACAGACAGACAGATGGGCTGAGCATCACCGTATCTAAAAAACAATTCTGGTGGAATGGGATGGAGGAGAGGAGCAGTCTGTCAGTGAGTGAGACTCTGTCTGCAACATATAGAGACTGTAGGTTTGGGGTACAGAGACACAGGCTGTATAGGCTTTCGCTAACATAAACTGCAGAAGGTGATAAGAGACCAATAGGGTCAACGTGTGCAGCTGTGACCAGGATTAGTAAGTGCGGTTAAGACAAAGACCTACAACATCCATGCACAAGATCAAATTAATATCAGAGGGCGACGAAACCAAGTGGGAAAACATTTGTTGGTATTGCTTGGGTTAATGTCAAGAGTTTGCATAACTGAAGCCTTCCTATTTTATGGCACAGAAGTCCAGTGGACAAAATGGTTGTTGTTGTTGTTATTATTTACAAAATGAGATTGGCAAACCAACGATCAGATGCCTTAAAGCCATGTTGACTCTATAACTCCTATAGAGCTGACCCCAGCGGCTTGATTGACTTATAAAATAAAAATTCCATTTTTCAATTTCCTCGTTTTCTTTTTTTAATTGGTATTGTACAAAAGCTATAGAGAATGAATAGTTCAATCACAGAATCTGTTTGACTTGCAACTCTTCCCTCTCAGGGTCCATTCCTCAGTGTCTCCGGTCCTCTGGCCTCTGTGCGAGTCTGTCTGCGAGGAGAGACGTTTGGCAAATTACTGTGTATGCATGTTAGAGAGGGTGAGAGATGACTGTGTGTGTGTGTGTGCGTGTGTGTGTGTGTGTGTGTGTGTGTGTGTGTGTGTGTGTGTGTGGTGAGTATATGTAAGCTGATTGCTGTGTGCACAGTGTGTGTGTGTGTGTGTAGTTGGTGTGTGAGTAGCTCCCAGAGAGTCCGTTTCTGCATAGTGATCCAGCAGACACTCACAAGAATAGGGAGACAACGCCCGAACCAACCAACCAATCAGAAGCAGTGATCCCAGTAACGGGCCATCCCTGATAGGCTCGTTAAGAGTCTAGCTCGTCCTGTGGGATCTCCTCGCTACAGATTCTGTCCGTTAAAATGAAAGATGATCATTCTAATCCCGATGAGCGTGAGCGTGTGTGTGTGTGTGTGTTTGTGTGGGTGTCAGAGATATGGAGGCACTGCTTGATTCAGTCCCTCCTTGGCAACACAGTCTCTGGCCAGACACAGGAGGCAGAGGGAGGAGTGTGAGAGCGAAGACAGAAAGGAGGAGGGAGGGAGAGAAGGGAGGAGCAGGTTATGTCTGTAAGGCTGGGTGTGAGTCGCCACAGGGAGAAGAGAGGAGAGAAGGAGAAGACAGCGCAGTGGAGGGAGAACTGGATCCATCTCAGTGATTGATATCCCTCCTGCCTGGAGCGAATGACCGAGAGGGCTCTCTCCTCTCAGGAGGAGAGGAGGAGGACAGAGGAGGCTCCTCCTGGGAGGTTGTTAGCCAGAGGCAGAAGAGGAGAAGAAGAAGGGCTTGGCCAGGCAGGGAGATGTGCCAGACATGCTCGCTCGCTCGCTCACACACACACACACACACACACACACACACACACACACACACACACACACACACACACACACACACACACAGGGGTGAGGGTTCTCCTCCTGTTCTCTCGGTGCTGGTCAGGTCTGTCTTCCTGTGTGTCTCTTTATTTCTTCCCTTTGTTGATCTGGGCGTAGAGAGGGTCCTTCCCCTTCTGTGCATGAGAGAGAAAAAAACATCAGCAATTTCAAACAGCTTCCACTTTCCTCCAATATAAACCTGGTTGGATTTGCAATGTTTGGCCTCAGCGGTTCATCTGGATGTTACATAATTAAAAAGGGTGGACCCGAGTTTCTGATTCTGATTCACTCTCAACCGACTGAAATGCAAGTATCACAAGCCCCGACAAGTATGATCCAGATCTGGAAAGGTTTGTTAGTTCCTGTACCTAACATGACCACCAGGTGGCAGGAGCACACTGCTTTGGAGGAGATCCATCATTTCTCCAATCAGCCAATTCAGAGCTATCCCTGAAAAATTCAGCCCTCACTCTCATGCATACTCTCTCCCAGTCCAGGCTCCCTCCAGGACCAGTATGATTCAGAGGTATAAACTAGCGCCTTGAAAGACCAATTATGAGTCATCATGTCTGTATTTCTCCCCAAGTGAGCTGGAAGCCAACAGTGGATGATGGAACACTGCAGTCAGAGCACCAAGCCTGCTGCAGTCACTCACAATAGACCTGTTATTATCGTACACATAATTACAGCCAGCCACTCAATATGCTGCAGCAGACAACTTGATTGGAAACTACTGGCTGGCCTATTATATTCTGGAAGACTTCTCTCACTCTGTGCACAGAGTTTGGGGTCTACTAGTAGCTACCACACGAGGATATGGTACCCAACGTTCATAGAATCGGATGAAAACTGAGAATGTGAGCCGATTGGAGTGACAGGAATTTCTGCTGACGTGTGAAGGTGCGACGTTCTCTCGAGGCCAAAATTGAATGGCGTTACGGTTTTGCAATCCTCATCCGATACAACCGTTTCTGCTGCCACTGTGTGGTGCCCTTCAGTTTAACTATACAACATGAAGTGATGGCACAAACTAAAGCAAAGACACAACTATGTGAGACTACAGAGTTGTATGACTCCACTTCCTTAATGCAGCGTCAGGAGGATCAGGTGAGGGTCTGGAGGAACATTTCTGAGAATTTTTTTTTTTTTTTGAACAAAACTGAATGACGAATAACTGAGAAATAAGCAGCAGATTTATCAATAATGAACATAATGGCCAGCTGCAACCCTGTTAAAGTTGATGTTCATAATGTCTATATTTGTCTTTTGGTTGGTTGTGGCCAAAACACACATGGTAAACATCAATTCTGTGTTCAAATTTGCACAAATAAAGCAAGATTTGATTCATGTTGTATCTGAATGCAGCTCTCTCACGGGATAGAGTGGCATCTGGGAGAAAATAGACGACAGACTTTCAAAAAAGCTGCTTCATGCTCACATCACACCAAAACAGGACATGTTGCATAATCTGCATTGGCTTTCATCTGAACAGAGAGAGGCTTTGGTCTCTGGGTTACAGAGCTGTAACAGTGGGGCCAGCCAAGGCCAGACAGTCAGCAGAAAGTAGCTGCCAGCAGCCCTGAGAGAGGTGACAAAGAGGCTGAGACAAGAAGTGACAGCAAGCACACACTGCTCAGCCGCTGCACCAGAGCCACAGCCCGGCACTGTCATCCTGCATCATCTAACCAGCGCTGCCGAGCGGGCCCGCCTCAGCTCCATAAACCCCGGGCCAAGAGAGGGGGAGGCCGTATGAACGATGTGCTGACATGGCACCAGCCTGAAGGCCAAAATATCTGACCTGGCTGGTACACATGTGCACATTTATGTGCATCTGTGTGTGTGTGTGTGTGTGTGTGTGTGTGTGAGACTGTGAGTGGTAGGCCCTGGGCAGGGGGAGCAATGTGAGACTGCTCATTGAACCGCAGAACCAGGCCATTTCACGGCTGAGACTCGGGAGCGTTCGCTGGACATGATGAGATCACCCCAGAAAAAAAACAAAAAAAACCACTTACACTCCCACTAGCCTGAACACATGTCTGTCTGAGCCACACAGTGGGAGGGGGAGGACAAGACAGGCGGTCACGGCCAGCAGCAAACCCACTCTCACAAACACACAGATTTTTGGCTCCGATATAAGCACAGGTGGTGACAGTATCGATCACAGGTGTGCTTGTCTGGGGAATAACTAGGCCTATTGGACAGCTGTGTATGTGTGTGTGTGTGTTAAAGCCAATGTGATTGAGCAAGTAAACACCATATGGGAGCAGCGTCACTGGACCAGGACCAAAGCAGTCCACCTACTACAGAGGAAAAACTCCGTGCTTCTGGCCATAACAGTCGTTCTGCAGCCAGACTCAGCACTCAGTACAATCCGTCCCCCCACTTAAGGCCCACATCCACCTGCTGCTGCCCTGCAGCTTTCAGAGCGTCTGAATAGCAGGACAGCGGCCAACAGGGGAGAGAGGCTGCTCAGCCATCCCTCCTCCTCTCCTGGAGTGGGGAAAAACTAGAAGGCTTCTTGGGTTTTAATTAATGCCAATTATGCTGGGGCAGTCATTAATCTTGGCACCCCAGTATTAGCCGATGAAAACAAAACCATTACATTTACCCTGTGTGAGTGCCAGCAGCTATCATTAAGGAGCCACACTCGGGAATTGTGTGGGTGAGGACACCGGGTGGGGAGGCAGGGATCAAAATGGCTCTTTGGTGTGTGTGTGTGTGTGTGTGTGTGTGTGTGTGTGTGTGTGTGTGTGTGTGTGTGCGTGTATGCGTGCGTGCCTGCGTGTCGGTCTCTCTTCAGTAGGCAAACTGCATGTTGACAGGTCTTTAAAAGAAATGTCCAGCTTATGCAAGTTGTGTGAAAGTTTTCCTGTAGGATGATGTGCAAAAAGTGTAAAAGACACACACACCATCAGTTCCCTGAGTTTTGATAGTAGCTAGTCTTTCTGAGTTTGTCGTACAATAATGCACATAAGATGAATTACATTACATCACGAATATACATAATGCATAAAAATGGCAGCACATATCATTTTTTTATTAAGCCAGACATCCAAGATCAGCATATTGCACACAACACTGGCAAATCCCAGATGACGTCCTGTGCACTGAAGTGCACAGTTTCTGATTGGCTGTCACACACTATTGGCTTTCCGAGTGAGAAACGGAGCGTGATTTGGGAACACGACACAAAGACAGGACACAATGAGCACTATGGCCAAAGTGATCATGCGTGATCTGGTCACACCTTGTTTCAAAAACTCTCACACACACATATACACACACACACACACACACACACACACACACACACAATGCCACATCATAATAGATACTTACAAAACTCCAGGTGAGGCTACGATGAAAATTACCAACATACATAATGAAATGCAATTAAATACTCATCACATGCACAATCGCACACATGACCAACCACTGTAACTCAGTCAAACACATATCTTCCTTTGAGCATGCGTGACAGCAGGTGAAGGAGAAATGAGGCAACCTGAGACCAAAGATGCAACAGAAGAAAGAAAAGATTTAATAAAAAAAAAAAAAAAAAGATGCAGCACACGGAGAGATCAGCCTGGTTAATGTAAGTGGGAGGTACAACAGTCAGGCAGAAGAACAGGTAAGGGCAGGGAGGTGAAGGAGGAGGAGTTAGGGGGCAGGAGAGGTATTGATACCTACCCTGCCCTGCTGCTATCTAGCTCCCAGCCTCTGGACTGGCCTGGTCTGGGCTGGGCTCTGCTGTCTCACTGGGGCAGGGTGACCCAGAACCACACACCTAAAGAAGGGAAGAAGGGGAGGAAGGAAGGAAGAGAAAAGTGTGGGAAGAGAAGTTGATGGAGGGGGTATAAAAGAAGGAAATAAGGGGGAGTGGAAAGTAGACAGAGAAGAAAACATCTGAAAGAAGGATTGCAGGATCGCTAAAGACTAGACGTAAACAGGAAGCAAAAGAGAAAAGGTGTCAATACTCTAAAGGAGAAATAAGGACACTTGTTGAGACAGCCCACACAGTCTTTTCTCAGAAACACATTTGCAAACACACACACACACACACACACACACACACACACACACACACACACACACACACACACACACACACACACACACACAAGTCATTTACAGTTCTCTATTATGAAAGACTTCGTTCTATTGATCCGCTGCTTTTTTTCTGAAAACACTTTTGTTTTTCACACCTCACCCCGCAGAGAGTGGGAGGCTGTTTGTCTGCCTCTGCTCCATCTTTCCTGTCTTTCTTTTTTAACCTTTCCGCGGCATTCACTCACTCACCCAGTGCTGCCACCAATGCACATTTCTCCGGGTTGTGTAAAGCAAAGAGTGTTACTCAGGCCTGGTGACATTTTCAGAAGTGTGAAAGTCCTCTATTTCTTTTTTCAATAATAGCTTGGATTGGAGGCAAAAGGGAAGAAAGAGGCAAGCATGAAAGAAATACAAAAGAGAGAGAGAGAGAGAGAGAGAAAGAGAGAGAGAGAGAGAGAAAGAGAGAGAGAGAGAGAGAGAGAGAGAGAGAGAGAGAAAGAGAGAGAGAGAGAGAGAGAGAGAGAGAGAAGGTTACTCAATCTACAAGGACTTTGGTCAAAGGCAAAGGAAGTTTCTTCGCCCACCCTTAAAACCTCTTTATCTTCTCATCTTTCCTTAATTTCTCTTACTTTCTCTCTTAGATCGGGGTCCTAGTAAAATAATTATTAATTTCCCCTGGAAGAAGAATCGGGGCATTATTCCTCCTTTATCAGAGATGAGTCTGTCCATGTAGAAGTAGTGATGCATTGACGCTACCTGGCTGGTATTAATAACAGCTTAATGATGTCTCTGACAATTCCACCAGCTAATTTAACGCTGTGTTGACCACACACACACACACACACACACACACACACACACACACACACACACACACACACACACACACACACACACACAGAACCACATACTTATGCAGGCACGCTACTGCTCATATTCACACAGAAACACACACTTCACATATGCACTGACACAAACACACACTCAGGGACACAACAGCATCGACCCCCTAATCAGCCAGAGTGATTACCTGGCCCGCCAACACCGCTACAAAGGCTATTTATCAGCAGATCTCAACACGCAGCGCAGGTTATAGCAGCATAGGAAGTGAGTTATTAAAGGCACAAACACACTTGACTTATTCCACTACCATCCTCTCACACACACACACACACACGTACGTACGCACGCACGCACGTACACACACACACACACACACACTTGACTTATTCCACTACCATCCTCTCTCTCACACACACACACACACACACACACACACACACACACACACACACACACACACACACACACACACACACTTGACTTATTCCACTTCTACCATTCTCTCTCACACACACACACACACACACACACACACAACTATACACACACACACACAACTATACACACACTTACAGCATCTTCCTCTCCACTGCGACTAGGGCTGCCCTCTGCTTCCCCAAACGAGTCGTCTGTGGGGGGGTCTGTGGCATCGGTGGGGGGGTCACTGACATGGGAGACGGAGGACTTGGAGGGAGAGCTCTGCCTGGGAGCTGGGGTGGGTGCTGCAGGGGAGGAAAAGCTGAGTCAGACGCAGCTACAGAAGAAACATGTTACTAAGAGTAACAGATCGAGCTCTTACGTGAGTTGGTGGATGGTGTCGTGGAGGTGACTGGCGTCAGATTCATTTGAGAAATGTCAAAGTCGTCACAGTCGTCCGTGTCCTGGGCAGTGCCCACACGGCTGAAGTAAGTGCTGAATGCCTCTGAGGTTCCTGCTAAGCCGGGCTGTTCACCCTTCTTCAATGGCATTGCCGGAGGCTTCGCCAGCTGAAAATCCTGAAGAAGGAGGCAAACATTGGTCAGGAAAGGCCGACATTACAACTGGGCACTGGGACTTAGACTGGGGCTAACACTTTGACTCAATTGTATAGGCATACAAAATGTAACCCAGACTTTTAATTTATGATGGTTTTTTTAATGTTTTCTCTATCGTCTTGAACTTGTCTTAATCTTATAGCTTTTTGGATTCTGGCAACAGTCTCACCCACTACAGTCTTTGGTCTCAACCATATTGGTACATAGTCTGAGGGCGAAACAAACTCCACAGAGGCTCATACTAAATCCAGTCCAGTTGTACTCAGCCCCCGCTCTTTGAGATAAGGAATCAAAAACAGTAAAAATGCTAAGTTACGGCACCGACCATGTCCACTATGTCCCCAGTTAATGACCGGTCGGTGACCTCTGTATATGGTTCCCCATCTCTCACCCTGTCATCTCTCTACTGTCAGCTGTCTAATAAATAGGGCTGTCCTTGATTCAAGAAAGTCTTCTTTGAATCAACTGATCGATTAGTCATAATGGACAGATCTATAAAACCGAGTTTCTTCACAAAGAATCATGCAAAAGCACCATTTTAAATCTTGTGTTTACCAGAGATGTGCTCATAAGTTTCTTGGAAATAAGTCATTCAGCATGAAAAAAGCCTAAAAAATGACTAATCGACTAAAGAAATCTAAGTCGACTATGAACAAATTGAACGATTAGTCAACTAATCGACTAAGACAGGGCAGTCCTACTAATAATAATATAATAATGCCCCAAAAACAACTGTTCCTGGCTTCTCTGGTTGATTTTTGCAGCCAATTTTCTTTTGTTCTTTTGCATCATGACCACTCTTTCTAAAAAAACACAATATGAAAAAAAGAGTTTCAATTACCATAATTCTGATCTCATCACACCGTACCTTGAACATCTCCTTGCCCATCTTCCTCGCCCTCTCCCCGTGCTGCGGACTCGACGACGCTGAAGGGGAGGGAGCTGCAGCGCTGGCTCCAGCACCTGAATGGCTCTCGCCAGCTGGAGTCACAGTCGTGACGGGGGTGAGAGTCTGGAACATGGCGGCAGGCAGAGTGCCCACAGGTTGGGCAGGGAGGTAGGCTGTGGGGGAGAAGGCTCCGGCTGCCATGGCTGCCCACTGCTGCTGGGTGGCAGGGAAGATGTTGGCCTGGCCCCAGATTAGAGGCTGGCCACCTGGCAGCACCTGGGCTACCGGACCTAGAGGAGACTGGACCCCGAAGGCCAGTGGTGTCTGGGCAGCAAACGCCTGCTGGGACCAGTGGCCGGGGGGTACTGCTCCCATCGTCACATAACCTGAGAGACAATACAGTAAACAGTTTGAGGTTAGGAAAATTATACAGAAATTGTCAGTATTTTGTAAAATCTTAATAAGGGAAAAAAAAGAAGACAGAAAAGGAAGTGATTAAAATACCCACAGTGCATATGCTCACCACTGCATTTCTTCTCCACACAAACACACACACACACACACACACACACACACACACACACACACACACACACACGATAATAACCCATGCATCACCAGAGAATGCTGCCCTACTTCTGCCTGCAGCTATGTGGTGTCTCTCGATGGTCATGGTGAACTACCATAATTACCTCCAGAATGAGGGAGAGTTATAATGAAAAGGAAGAGCCTGACACACACACTCATTAAAATCACTCAAACTCATCAGTGGAAGCTCATTCTATTACACACTTGCTGCTCTTGTGTTTCTGGTCTCCAGTTGTTACCTACAGCAGAGAAAGTTGACATGTCACCTCGGCAGCCCTGCTGCACTGACATGTGCACAGAGAGAGGAGGAGAGGAGACGAACAGAGGGGAGTGTAGAAGGAGAACCAGAAAAACTAAGAAGTATACAGCAATGTCTAATTCACAGAAGGCCTGTGCATATCTAGGAGTCTTCACCACAATCATTTCAGCATGTTTTAATACCTTCCTCCGACCACCACAGTCACCTCAGCCACAGGTAAATCAGCAGCATCTGAGGCAGCCAGGTAATGATGCATTTCATATTCAACACACTACCAACACCACCTTTTCTCCTCTTTCCCCTCAATCTACATTTTAATTTTATTCCATCCCCCCGCTATTTATTTCAACCCCTCTATCTCCTCTGCCTCCGAAGCGTCTGACTCTTCTTCATCGCCTTTTCTCTCTCCCCCGCTGCGTTTGTTTCCTCTTCTGCTTGAAGCAGCGGCGTATTTAAGCAGGAAATGAACAAGGTCCTACCTGAGGGCACAGACGCAGGATTGAAGGGAGCAAACAGTTCCGCAGGAGGCAGCAGGCCCTGCGAGGGGTCGAGGGTGTTGGCTGGAGAGGCGGGGGTCTGCGCAGGGTTGTGATTGGAGGTCGGGGGCGAGGAAAAAACGGAGCATTGGAAATACAGTTTGTATACAGATTTTATAAGATGTAAATCACAAACTGTGTATGTGTAGGACAGCTACTCACCGATGGAGAGGTGATGTCGGGCGGTGTGGACATGTCTCCAAAAATCTCTAATTGGTTGATATTCTGAGAATAAGATAAAGCATACACTACCAGTCAGGTACAATGACAATGCTGCTATACTATATACTATATATATATATATATATTAGAGAGAGAGAGAGAGATTTTCTGGGTCAGTTTGCATTCCACTGCAACATGCATCACACATTGCATGCAACACGACACTAGCCTGGTATGTTTGTGGTACCTACCTCAACACTGTGGCAGCAACACAGAAGAGGTAACAGGTGGATATGGAATAATGAGATGAAATGATTATGATGACATACCTGCCAAGAGTTATCACAATCTTTCAAAGGGGGAAAAAAACTTTGACGATGAAGGTGCATTCCACCAGCTGGTCTAAAAGCAGACTACCACACCCTCTTACTGTACCAGTGTCTTGTTCTTCTGGACATGTCATTACGCTCGCCCTGTTGTGGAGGATGTGTGCTGTGCCTGAGAGGGAATAGCTATCACATACAGCAGCCTTTCTATGTGATCTAAATTAGTTCTGTTACATTCTGTTTCCTTTCATAGCCTTCCAATGATCCTTCTCTTTAGTATCTCCTCTTTTTTTTTGTGCAAGTTAATAATATCTTTAGGCCGGTGGCAAGTGAACTCTTTTTTTAGCCATAAAGGAATTTAAGCCATGAATACATGGTCAGAGATTAGCATAAATCATGGATGCGGATAATTTCTTTTGAGATAATGAATGTTCTTAGAATATCTTCCTTCTTGTAGGTCACAAAGTTCTTTTTACATCTATCAGAAAATGGTATCTGTGAGCATGGTGTTTTACAGTCATGGGTCTGGATTGGTATTTTCATTTATTTTTTTCAAAGGGAGGAGGGGGATAGGAGGCTGCGATATGTACTATCGTCGCTGTAGAGTCTAGTGCAGCAGATAAAGATCCATTCAACAAGACGATAAGATATGCTAAATGGACTGATAACAGGATGTCCATGAGATTAAAAACACATTTTAGAAAACACACTCCATAACATACAATAAATCCCTATAGTTGTTATTGGATGTTGTGGCACTGAGTACTCTGAGTCAATACCACAGAGCTGGAGAGAGTGTTCAAACATTACAGGAAGTTGGACGTCTATAGACTTTCTGTCGACTTTTAGTTAAGTTCCTGGACTCAATATTCTTAACTTGAATATTGAAATATGAAAATGTGTGGCGGTGGGGTCAGGTTGCTGTGATAATGTGTGTTATGAATGCTTTATTAATGTGCTGTGAGCAGCTGGACTCTCTGCTGGTGAGATGACCGCTGCTCCCTGACAGACTCTCTGACCTTTCTGTCCACCGGCCCTGAAAGGACCTCCCTCGGAGCTACTGGAGTGTTTTTCTCTGAACTATACTTCTCAGACCTCACTCTGTCACACATGCAGATGTGAGCGCACGGGTGCACCCACGCCTACGGTACTCCACTCTACCTTCCGCCTCAATCTGGTTACTATGCAACAGCAAGGTTGCATGTTTTATTCATACATGACAGGGGTCATGAGCTGGGGTGACCCAAAGCTAGAGAAGAACACAATTGTGCGGCACAGATGAGGATGGGAGACAGGAAATCATCCGGGGATATGCCTAAAGAAGCCGTTCATTAGGTAACCTTTAGGACAGTATGTTCCCTGCTCACAAATACTGAAAACCCTCTGAGCTTTTGTGAACCACAACAAGAGCACTGTGCTTTTGCGCCTTACCTGAGTCACCATTTCCAGGTCTAAGTCTATCAGATCTGCCACTGCCTGCTGCTGCAGTGCAGTTTGTTCTTGTTGGAGGGGCCAATCATGATTATGATGATGGTGATGGTGGTGATGGAGGGGGGTGTTTTGATGTCCGTTCTTCTGCAATCACAACCCCAGTGTTAGATGGCAGGTGGGATGAAAATGTGCTCACACACAAATTAGTTGTTTGTTCATACACTCAGAGAGAGAGAAAGGGTGAGACAGAGGGGAGCGATGTGAAATGAGGCTTGTTAAAGAGGGGAATATGATGGTCTGCAGGTGTAGTCACAAAACACACCCGTGGACACACATTCAGGCACAGAGCAAGGTTCTTTTTGGCTATTCTTAGAGCCCAAGTGAAGATTTAAAAAGGTTTACAGATCATCCCTACCTTTAGTCTATACTGCAGCACTGAGCTGGGGTTTAAACCCCCTTTGTGTTTCTGTAAAGCCTGCTCCGCTGTGTCAGGAACCACAGTGGGAGACAGACAGACAGGCAGACACAGTAAAAGGAGCTGGATTAACTAACATGCTGTATGTGAGAGCAAAGTGAGGGAGTATGTTACATTGCATTCCTTCCTGCTGGCTTGCTCTGTGTAGAATAGCTGGATCTCCATCAATGTGAATTATAATCTAAATATGATTTTTATTATCAGCAACAAATCCCATTAAAACAAAGCTAAAAATGAATTGATTCTACTGTGTCTATGCAGCCAACAGCTGATATAGCTTGTGTCTTCATGCATCTGAACTATGCTTAAAACATACTGGTGTATTTGCATGTATTTTGCACCCTGACTGTACAAACAACCTCCAATATTGTTCAGCTAGAGCAGAATGATGATGGTCCTGCCAGACCTTTCGCCAGCGCTGGAGCTGACACATAATGTTCAGATCGGTCTGGCTAAGGAAGAGTAGTTGGTGCACTACAATATTGCTGAGTGTATTTTTTTCTAATCTCTTTGGAATATTTAAATTGACCTGGCAGTTTGTTTAAAACACACATTATCTACTGTTATCCTTGCTAAAAGCTACAGTCTGCTGCCCATTGCTCTGCCTTTCTTTCTCCACTCTCTCTACGTCCATCCCTCTCTCTCATGCCCTGCCAATTATCCTTCTGTGCCCGTTGTCTCTCGCCCATCTCTTTGCCCAGCCCTTTATCTTTATCAGTACAGCCGCCACCTATCAATTAGCCATCTCCAGGGAAACTGTAATTACCTGTGCACATGTGTTCTGCATACAATTATCGCAGCCCCTTTAATTAACGCCACCTTGCTGATCCCCTACTGTCTGACTGATCACCCTGGCACACGGTTGAAAAAATTACTGTCAAGTGCAAACACAAACACTCCTTCCTCAGTCACTCTATCTTTCAAACACACACACACACACACACACACACACACACACACACACACACACACACACACACGCAGGTTTAACCCCACTTATATGGGTCATATATATACATATATATATATATATATATGATACTTAGCTCATATCATACTAATCCAGTGTGTGAGCAGAGTTGATGTGTTTGGCCAGTTGGTGGTAATATGCTGACCTCTACATGTAGACTCTGGGATAGCGAGAGCTTCTGTTGATTCAACACACACTCTCAGTTTTACGGGGTCAAAGCCTTAGTAGATTGAAATGGCTTTGTGTGTGTGTTTTATTGATTTGTCATCGTTTAAGAAGGTGACAGAGTAAACAACTGAAGAGATAGCTTTGGACAGGAGGT
Source organism: Sander lucioperca (assembly GCF_008315115.2). Classification (NCBI taxonomy): domain Eukaryota; kingdom Metazoa; phylum Chordata; class Actinopteri; order Perciformes; family Percidae; genus Sander; species Sander lucioperca. Next base: position 27,264,685 of record NC_050183.1, read on the forward strand.
CGCATTTCTGCCGCTGCTATCATCTCATCCCAGGTGTAATATGTACACACACACAATGATGTGTGATGACACAGCAATCATCTAACAATACTGTCCACTGTCACATCCTTCTGCTAAGAAGACAATGAACCTCTCCTGCCAATGAGAAAAGCAGTAAATCTACCCTAAATAACAATGGTCAGATAAACACTGCTGCCTCTGGTCACTCCCCACTCAGTAATGTCACAGGTACTACTGCTGCGTTCACGCCACGTTGGCTGAATAGGAAGAATGAGAAAACATCCAATTGCTTACTGTTCACGTTTTAATTTAAGATAGTTACCCCCAATGCAAACCCTGTGTAGAAGATTGTTAATATGTTAAGATATAAGTTAAACTAACTCATTGTGTCTATATAGCTCATTTGTAATTAGCTGAACTCTGTTGGTGCTAACGACGGATTCCATCTACATTATACTGCCAGCACCAGGAGCTTGTCAGCCATTTCAACATCAGTTTGTTTGACACTTCTGCAGTTCTTTCCACTAAATGTAAGATATTGTAGCTACCAGACATTCCCCCCATTTCTGCTTGAGGCTGCTCACGCTATGATGTGATTGCAACATTTTGATGGAAAAGACCTGCTGCGACATCACTGACTGTGGTGCAACATGCTTGAAAGATTCAACCCATAGAAAGAGAGGAGCACAGCAGCAGTTTCCTGCCCTCTGCGAGTCTGGATTTATCTTAAACCCAAATTAAATTATCTTCAAATTACAAGACAAGCTGTCAGCCTACAAAACTACATTCTTCATTTTCTAGGATCCATTTATATTTCTATGATCCTGGGTTGTATTTACTCCCTCTGACTGACTGGGAAGCAGGGAAGACTTGGATTCGCTTCTTTTATTCAGAATGGACGACTAGTCCAATGGGTTGCACAACAAGAGAGAAATATTGGATTTGTTCATGTTCAGACACCTGCCAACACAAAGGCAATCCAAATAGCAGCATGTGTTGTGGGCTGGGTAAGGAGAAAACAGAAATACTGTGGTGACTGTAAGCTTCTTACCAGTGCTGGGGATAATATGCAGCCAGAAAACTGCGCGACTGATTCCAAGTCTACCAAAAATTCATAGAGAGGGATTGTGAATGCCAGTAGTGACGTGGAGGAGTCCAGTTTTAGTGATTTAAGGATTAAAATAATAGAAAATAAAACACTGCAGGGGAGTACACACGGAGCTGGTGGGCTCGGGATGGATTGAGGGAATACCGATGTACAGACCAGCCACATGGGATGAAGTGCTCACATATACAACCTCACATCCACACGTGCAGACACACACAGGACAGCAGCCTAGTTATTGGGAGTGGGAAGATTTTAGCAGATTAAATCAGGCAACTATATAAGTAGCATCTTTATAGGCTGGTAAAAGAGCAGCTGAGTTATAGTGCAGCCTGACAGTGGCCAAGGTTATCTTTCATTATAACCACCGGCAGTGTGAGGCAATAACGGGAGCTTAAAGAAATACACACACACACACACACACACACACACACACACACACACACACACACACACACACACACACACAGATATAGATTTACACTGCACAAACACTCTTACTTATATGCATGAATATCCTGATATATAGATTCAAAAATATGAGGCCATGCACATTTAAAGTCAGACACATAATTTGTATCCATTAAAGGAAAGTTGACAGTGACAAAACATTCGCAATTCAATTCAGCGCAATCTGGGATAAGGTCATGCAGGTTTGCACTGGATTCACCACTGGCAAACCATAGCCGGGCATGCTTCATTGAGCAAACTGACACCACACACCCACACACACCCACACCCACACACACACACACACACACACACACACACACACACACACACACAGTATCCCAGTTAACCATATGGAGCAGGCACTACGGAGCACAAGGAGAAGAGCACCAGCCACCACAGGTACAGCACAAGCACAACAAGTAGCACAGCACACTGCACAAGAGCACTGGGTCCCAGCAAACCTCTCAGGGAAACATTTAAGAGGATCACTGTGTGGGAGAGATGTTAACAGGGAGTAGAATCACTGCAAAATTAGAGCGTCACAAGGCTCTAAAAAAAGGACGGGGGCACCAAAGGGAAAGGCTTTACACCCGGGACAGCTGAGAGGTTTGTCTGAGAGGGGGAGGCAGGCTGCGGCGGGTGGTGGGGCATGGTTCAAACACACGGTCACTCACTGGGTGTCGCTTTGGGACATCATAGACCCCTTCCTTCTGCTGACTGGTGGGAACCTACACAATCAGCCAATAGAGTCAGAGAACAGCCAAGAGAGCCTGTTACCTCTGGTTTAATCAAACCATGAAACATCACTGTTACAGCACTGCGACACACTGTATGCCAAGACTAAACCCTGAAACCTGGCTACTCGGGAATCAAATCAATCACTAGCAGAGTGAGTGAGTGAGTGTGTGTGTGTGTGTGTGTGTGTGTGTGTGTGTGTGTGTGTGTGTATGTGCACACGCAGAGATAATCAGAATTAAAATCTGCGAAGTGAGAACTCATCTACTAGGCTAATCAGTAGATCGGCCTGCGGTGATGGTCTCTTTCTGTTGAGCTTTCTCCCTAATAAAGAATGGATAAGGCTGCTTATCACACCCACAGACATGTAATAACTCAGATTGTCACACACATAGAGACATGTAATATCTCTATGTCACACTGGCAGATAGATTTGACAGTGTGTGTAATGAGAAGACACAATGAGCACTGATAGCTGATATTTAAGAATCCTGGGATTCCTGTGGTTTGTTTCTCTGAAAGTGACATCATGTTTAAAATAAAAGTTTTATTCCCCCCTAGTTGGACGTGCCCTAATCAGACTGTGCGGTAAATGAAAAATAGCACTGATGAAGAATGTGGATATCTATCTAGCACAGCCTGTCATATTCTTTCTCCTCCTCTCAATGCCTTGTTACTTCTTTCACATGTTTATTTCCAGAAGCTGCCATCTTTATTCATACATTAGTTCCTCTGTGGCTGGAGGCTGGCTGAGGCTCACGTTTCTTACGCCTGATGTGTGTGTGGGGGGTTTGTTTGTGTAGGTCTGTGCACGCGCCAGCACTCCGTCTATTTTCAATCCATTTTATTTAAAGATCAAACGAGAGGCTGGTGATTAATCTTTCTTTCCCCCGCTTTCTTTCATCTCCTCGGGAAAAAGAGGGAGGGGAGGAGAGAAAAAGAGGAGGGGTCCGCCTTCCACACAGGCCAGGAATAACCTCCACATCACCGTGCCCTCCCCCTCTTCATCCCTCGGAGGTCTGCCCACGCCTCTGAGGAGTGCACCCAAAGAAAGGCTTGTCTCCCTGGGGTAGCTAGCTATAGCTGTCGGGGCCCTCTCGAGAGTGTTGGCTGGTTGTTCGTCTTTGATTCTTTCTGTCTTTTATTTCCTGTATCTACTTTTTTAAGTGAGTGAAAAGAAGCCGCTATTAATTTTATGAGCAGGCTACAATATAGCCATTAAAGAGTAATGTAGCTGGTACTTATTGGCAAGCAAATGACAGATTAAATCTATTTAGTTTGAACACTTTAAAAGAGCTTCCTGATGTTGGTAGCTTAACCACAGCTGACTACAAGATGACTGGGAATATAACTGAGACACAAGCAGGCAAGACAAGCTTGTGAGTACCTGATAAATGCCCTCTTCTGATTGGTCACGGATGGGCTCGTGTCCCGCCTCAAACACAATGTACTACAACGTCAGCAGCAGAGGGAGGGGAGGAAAACAAGAAGCAGGAAGAGAAATTGGAAGATAAATAAATTGAGAGAAAAGTGGTGAAATTGCAGAGGTGATTAGTCAAACAGCACTGTCAACAGGCTCTCATAAAAAAAAAAAGCAATAGATCCTGGTGACAAGTGGAGGAGAATATACGCAGCAGAGATTCCCAAAGCAGCTGAGGAAAGTTATACATCTTTCAGCTAATCATGCACCCTGACTGGCAGACATGCGCACAGACACACAGGACCGGTGATCGCCCATTTTTGAGCGTCTCCGACGGTTGTTGACTGCACATACACATCTGCGGACATCCTAACCCTCCAAACTGTACCACACTGCCACATTGTAACCAAACAGGGGCCGTCTCCCCCACAGTGCACACAGAGAGGAGCAAGCCGACTGGAATGCAGCATAGGTGACAAGCAGCAATGTGATTGGTCAGGAAGTTACCTGGTAGACCGGGTCCTCCAGATCCTCCTCCAGTATTGTCTGCAGATGAGCGGCAGCAGGAAATAGAGGGAGAGATCACACGCGGAGGAGAGAGGAGCAGAGGGGAGAAGACAGAAGAGGCGGAGAGTTAAGCCGGTGGAGTTGAAAGAGTGGGCGGAAAGCACAGCAAGACATAGCAGCTTCCCAGCATTCAGATAATCATTTGGCAATCATCAGAGAGAGAGAGACAGACAGACAGAGAGATAAAGAGAAATTAAACAGGAGATGCAGAGAAGCGAGAACAGAGGAAGGTGAAATAACCACAATGGACAGATGGTGCTTCTGATGAAACCTTAAAAAAAGTGGGTGCTCCGTATGTCATTCGCTTGCTTTGAAGTTTTTTTTTAAAGTTTTACTTGGCTTGTCAGTCAAGAGTCCCTCAGATGAAGCTCATCATACTTACAGTATGGCAGATGATTGAGGTAAGGTTAAAACAGTAGAAAACAGAGGGAACAGAGAGTTGGGAAGTGTACCTGGTAGACCGCCTGCTCACACTGCTTGTCTTTTTGGGCCTTCTTCTCCATCTCCTCTCGCTGCTTTATCTCATAGATGAGCTGGAACAAGTCCCGCAGGTCCAGGATCACAGGCTCAGCCTAGGGAGACACATTATACAGCAGGGCCATTACCACACACACCAACAGGCACACACTACTGTATACACACTCATACCACTGATCAGAACTCATAAATTGCAACTATGCCTGCTAATTCTAGTTACGTGGGGAATAATGTTGACTGAACCTGCACTTCCTCATGATGACAGGAAGATTAAGGCTATGGTCAGACCAACATTAGCATTGTAACAAAAAAATACCCCATTCATTCTCATTTCAGTGAAGTACATTATAGCAGTATTCCCGATGCAGAGGGCTGGGGCAAAAAAGGTTTAGCCTGGCTCGATGTTTGCGGTAGCCTTATCCCGCACCCTGCTGCGTTGGTACATCAAACGCCAAGTGCACATTTCTGGTCAATAACTTTGTAATGTGAATGTCCTATATGTATGGTTTGCCTTGCAATTGTCAAAACCAGGGACAGAACTGTTGTTGCCATGATAATGTTTTTAGAATTGTAAAAGCTAGCTATTACTCAAAGTGGAGTTCCTGGATCACATTTAATCTTCCCACCTCTGCTGTGGCAACATGCCCCAACAGAAAAGACCCTTACGGTTTTCTAATTCAGTGTTTCTTTGAGTCAGAGCGTCCGCTTAGGCAGGATGAGTCAGAGATACCTGATTGGGCTGCTGACAGCTGATTATGGATGATTCCATTAGGCCACAAGGCGAAAACAAAACGGCAGCAAACTGAATTTGACAATTTTGCCAGTTCTGCAATTAGTTTGTCTAAAATCTTTCATTAAAGGTAACATGTCTTTGTGATTGATTGTTTTCTGTGCCCCTGTGATTTAGCCTGGGAGCCAGACGAATCTGCGAGCTCGTGTTTCATTCGCTCTGGCAGATACGTCTGGTGCCCCTCCAGTTCAGACACATTTCCAGCCGAGGAGAAACTGGACGGGCAAATCACAACCGGTTAGCTCATGTTTGATAGGTTTAAGACAATAACTGACAGAGTCATGAGTCATGCTTGAATGTAGTTACCGAACATAGTTACTGGACGTAACTGGCATTCTCCGTCCAGTGCAACGCACCGAGCTCACGACACCTTAACTCTCAAACTAGGCGGTGCCGATCAAATATGAATCAAGATTCTGTTACTGTATTGCCTATTTCTTGCCTAAAATGTTGTCAAAAACATAATTCAGTGTACTGTTTAGCTTTAATTTGAGTAAGTTTGTGACCCGGGCGGCATTACTTCCTGCTTCAAAATGGACCAAGCACCGCCCCAACTTGCATGTGTCGCTCAGAGCTACATGTGCGTTGTTACGTTGCTCTGATTGGTTTTAGGTCACGTTTCATTGCCCTGATTAGTGGTAGATTTATCGTATTGCGTCCAGAGGCATTTTGGCCTGTGCACCGTTGATAACGCCCCCTTTGGAAATCGAAAATGAACTGAGAGGTTCGAGACTCAGGTGCCTGTGATTAGTTAAACACTAACAAATCCTTGCAAGCGTTAAAAGTGACTAAACTTGGAATGGAAGTTCCAGACTATGAATATCTAAATAACTAGTACCTGCCTGTGATTGGGATCTGGAAACCAGATTAAGGCACAATGCCTACATACTCTCCTCTGTCTCTAGGCCTGGTTTAGACAGTGACAAGAGCAGATGGTGGCCTCTTATCTTTTACCTTGTACCACATTTCTTGTCAGGGGAGCAAAAGTACATAGAGCAAACAAGTTGGATGACTCACAACTTATAACTGCTGTCAACGCAGAGTCTTATCGTACAATGGTGTTTCAGACCTAATCAATTATTGACAGGAGCTATGTGAAGTGCACCCAGAGTTAACAGACTGAACACTCCCTTGCATAAAATAGTTCTATTTTAGTGCTGTCTTTCTGCAAGATGCTGTCAGCCACATATTGCTCATGACAGACACACTGGGGTAAACGGTGGCTCCTGCTGAGCCAACAGTGGAGCATATTGTCACTCTGTCAGACTCAGATCCTCTTGCATTTGACAATACATGCTCTAATATCCATCTTTATTAGCCATTTGCTAACATGCCTTTCTGCTTCTTCTGTTTAAAAACTTGGAGGTAAGAGAAGACACAGAGCGCAGAGACGAGCAGTGAATTTAGGAATCATAAATGCAGAAAGCAAACGATCAGGGTTTTTGATTTAAAATCCTCCTGAATATTAAGGCTACAGATTCACCTTTTACCCAAATTAAATTCGGGGGTTGGTAACAGATATCTCCAGGATATCCTGCCACTGAATTTATTAAGAATTCATTTCTTGGTATATTGAATTTCCCCCTCATCTAAATCACATTCAGTTAGTGGATTTCCTAAAACAACCTCCAGAGAATTTTGCTGAATATACAGCTAGAGAAAGTGGACAGACTAGCAGTGTGCAGTATCTGACTCCTCTAAAATGGATTTATTTAGAATCGTTGATCCTGGGTGCCAAATGAATTCAGATACAAGCTTTGTGACTCTGGGCTCAGACACCTTTGATTGACACCACTGGCATTTTGGATAGTTTCAAAAATGTTTTGCCACTAAGAAGCAAACACTGCACCAAAACTGTACTGTGAGTAATCTAAATGTGGATAGTAATCCATGGGAATAAAATAATACACCCAGATATGAACAATGCATCTTGCAGATAGCAAACTGAAATTATTTTTTTAAATGTATTAGGCTAAACTTTTCCATTAGTAGTGAAATATAAAGCTTGTTCTTAAACACTGTCCAGACAAAGCTAGACTCACCAATGATGGCGGAACCATTACATTAGTTGTCATTTGCGGTTGCTGTTATGATTTGCTCATGTTGGTAATTTTGTTTTAAATTTATCAAAGAAATCAAAATAAAAGTTTTGATAACTAGAAATGTAATAACGATTACCGGACCGACACTAAGTAGTATTTAAACTCTCTGTAGACTTGCTACAAATTAGATACATGGTTGCTTCTGTCACAAATAGATCTATTCATATTTATCACAATTGTAACTTTTCTAAGTTATAACAAAGACTGTGATGAACTGAGAAACTAACTGCGAAAGCCTTTCTAACACAATTAGTGTGCTTCCATCTCCACTACAACTTGCTAAATAAAACACATCCTTCTTGTGCGGAGACTTTGAGTTGAGTAGTAAACCAATTACTTTCGAATGTACCCCTAAATTGGCCTTTTCGGAACAACCTTAAGTCTTAAGTCTTCATGACGACAGAGACGCTTTGTTAATTCACATCAAAGTGGTTACTTTCCAATTCCAGCCTCAGCCTCTGCCATAAGCTCTGTGCCTCCACCCCTCGTACTGTCTGCTCCACAACTAATGGTCTGAGTGCGTATGATGGTGGGTTCAAATCCTGAAAAATGTGAGCAAAATATAACCGTGACCTTTCCTCAGGCACATGTCAGGTAAATGACAGCTAAGGTGACTGACGAGAGCTTAGCCTTGTGCTGTTCGGCAAGGTAGCGTTTCATTAGCAACACGTTTTTCTTTTTTGTGTGGTTGGTGTAAATGTTGAGTACAGCCTGGTGTGTGTGTGTATGTGTGTGTGTGTGTGTGTGTGTGTGTGTGTGTGTGTGTGTGTGTGTGTGAGACACACTGTGTGTATCTGTCTAAGTCACAGAGCCACGCTTCATGGCCCTGGGAGGATGGATATGCCATTAGAGCTGGTGACACACACTCAAACCTTCATCGACTCACTATGGGAAATCAATATGGCTACAGAGTGAGCCAGCTGGATCCAGACTAAACAAGCCAGGCACATAGACACAACAACAGCAACAACAATCATAGCAAGTCCAAGAGGGGTACTCAATATCATATAGAGTATGTTGCTGCAGGACTGTGCATGGCCCCCCCCCCCCAACACACACACACACACACACAGAAAACTTAGAGCTCCAGAGAATAAACAGTTTGTTTGATGAACAACACAAAGGGACATGAGCTGTCGTTCAAGGGTCCTTATCTAAATGTCAAGAGGTTTGTGCTGTTTAGAAAAGCCCCAGACGAATCACACATTGACCTACACAGGGCAGCTACATGGTAAAACGTGTACACACAGTTGCCTACACACAGACACTGACCGACTGTGCGGTCTTAATAGCCACGAAGCGGTGATTCCCTTCCTTCCCACAGACGTAGCCGAAGGCTCGGTGGTCCGTGATGTCCTTGGCAATGTAGGAGATCTCGTGGACCGCATGGTGGTGTTGGAGGACCTGAAGGAAGACATGACAAAGGATGTTTAATAAATAATATAGACATAGCCAAGACACTAGAATGTCTTGTGATATTACTTTTATTCTAGAATGTACAATTTCATGCTAATAACATGCAACATTCTTCTCAATATGTTGACTTAATTCATGAAAGTTTTTCCTCCAATGGTGGCTCCAATATACATAAGAAACAAATGCATTTAAAACTGGTAGAAAAAATAAGTAGGGCTTTGAAAAGGACCTTGCATCTTTCAAAAGTTTGATGCACTTTACATTTCCTTGTCGTTAATGGTTTTCGGCCTTTATTTTGACAGAACAGCTGAAGACATGAAAGGGGGGGAGAGAGAGGGGGAATGACATGCAGCAAAGGGCTGCAGGTCGGAGTCGAACCGGTGCCCAGTGCGTCGAGGAGTAAACCTCTATATATGGGCGCCCGCTCTACCAAGTGAGCTATACGGGCACCCATGAAAAGAATGTTTTACAAATAACATATCATGGATGACACAGGAATTAATAGGATTGTTCCAGGTGTTACAAAAACTATCAAAACGTTACAGACATAAACGCACCCATTCACACACAAAGATACAAAACGCAACGGTATAATTCACCTATAAACTTTTCCAAAAACCTGTGTGATGAAAACTCCCCCTAAGCGTAAACACAGAAACAAACACTCTCACACGGAGACCTCGTATCCAACATTAAACTGTTCCTTGCTCCCCTGCCCTCTCTAGTTTAGCCTGGGTGGGGAGTGCCAAGCTGGCATTGCCCATGGCAGATGGCACTGTTTTTTCCCGAGGACAGGGGGGGGGGGGGGATCAGTGACAATCACAGCTCGGCAAGCTGTCGACTTGATCACTTCATCTGTGCCCTCGCTCACAACACTTACAACACACACAAACACACAGACACAATTCACAACGTAATATGCAATAGCCCTCTGTAAAGTCACACTAAATGGCTGCTTTGTTGTTATTGTCTATGCCAGCTGCATGCTGGGAACAGAGACACACAGTCAACATAATGACCCAGTAGCCCTTGAGTGCACGCTAGGAGTTGCAGCTCTATACATCAGAGGCTAAACACACACATCTGCTCTCTTTGAAGCTATTCCAGACCTAAGACATGGCAGAATAGGGTGACACCAATTTAACATGGGGCCATTGGCGCACTCTCTCACTCACACACACACACACACACACACACACACACACACACACACAAGAAATAGATAATCATTGTATGAGTCATGTTTTCTAAATTAAATAATTAGAGTAATGATTATTATTATCACCTCTGATTGACCTGAAAATGGCAGTGCGCGCGCACACACACACACACACACACACACACACACACACACACACACACACACACACACACACACACACACACACACACACACCTCATTTGCAGAGGTTATTGAATTATCTCTGGGTGGGTGGTGAGGTGACAAAGAGGGACTCTGATTCAAAGAGAGCAGAGAATGAGATGACTGCTGCATAAATTCAATTGCTCTACTTTGTCTTGGTAGCAAGTACATCTCACAGAGTAGAAACAATTTACATATACTTACAGTAAGGACCTAGTTTATCAGGTGCGGCCTATACTAGCCAATGTTTTGATATACAGATTTAATAAAGTGCTGAAAATGTTCTTGGTAGACTGCTACCATGAAGGAAAGCACCTGCTCTTTCATGCCCGCTGTGTACCGATACAGTTTCCTCGATACCAATTTTATAAAATCCACTTTACAAAAATAAATTACAAAATAACACATTACGGCAGGAACGACGAGGCATTTTTCGATACTCGATACTATGGAGGCAATTTGGTCGGTGCCTATTGAAATTCAGTACCCAGCCCTAGTGCTGTGTCGAGGCTGTTAACACCAGTAGTTTACCCTGACCTCTACTCAATCTTAAAAAAGCAATCAATGTTATTTTTAAGATTGAAAAAGCATTGTTACTGCCAAAGTTAAAATCAGAGTAAATATTTCTCGGAAAAATAATTACAAGTGTACTCTAAAGGGTAACCCTGTGACATCTAGATGAAACTGAATGGACTTGGCACTTTCATTTTCAAATAGGCAGAGAATGTGAATGCCAACTGGGCTTATTTTGCTTTTGGATTTTTCCTAATTAAACTTTGGACATTTCACGCAAACTCAAATTCAATTTTAAAATCAATTTGATGGAACGATAAAAGCAATAGCAATATTGGTCTTCCATAGCAGCACTCGAGCAACTCACCTGTCCAGTGACCACGAGATAATGAGTAGAATAACCTTGTTCTTCTTACTTAACTCAAACCCAAACTTTTGATGTGGTTTTCCCTCCACTTTATACTTGCCACACCAGTTGTGCTGAGTTGTTATTGGCACAACAAATATCATTATTCCCCTTAAATCTCTGAATAATGACGGATCCATTTTTTGCCAACAAGTCTGTAAATTACCGCTGTTTCTGTTGTGTCAGTCTTGGTAAAGTTCGGACAGAACAATGAGAGTTAATCCCTGGAGGGCGGCCGTTGCTGGAGCCGTCACGTCTGGCAGCAGCGTCTATCAGATGCTGCTCAAAGTTGCTTAAACAGATTCATTCGCTGGGGAAGTGGATTGTTTGCAAAGCGAGGTGGGTGTATTAAAAAAGTCGATACTGACTCTGTACTCCCCCTTCTTTTCTCTCCGGCACCGTTGATATGCACTTTTAGCCTCTCTCTCACACACACACACACAGTATGAACCGAGACCGTCCCTGTTACGCTGGGAGTGGGGAGGGAGGAGGAGAAGCAGCAGGATACTGTCTCTCTCTCTCCTCCCCGTTCTTCACATCTGCCTCCTGAAGGGGAGACCATCATATGAGGACCTGCAGGGATTGTCCAGGTTCCAGCCAGTAGGACAGGACTGAGATTAGCGGTTAGCGTTGAGGTTTTATTAGCTCCTTGCAAGAGGTGGCACTGCTGTGGTCAATGATACAAATACACATGCACATAAGCTGGACTTTACCTATAAATAATGTTTGATTATCCAATAGTTTGACACAGAGAAGTGGAGGAGAAAAGGGACTAAAAGAGTGACGACACAAGCATACACATAATGAGGAGCTCAACAACACCTATTTTCTGCTTCCTCGTCTTCCTTCTCTGCTTTCTTCGGAACTTGCCCTCACCCTGAGTCTCATCACCTGGGTTCCCCGCCATGACACCTCCTGCTCTACTCTACACACATTAATTCCCATTCAAAGCGTCCATATGAACACGTTGCTCCAGGGTTGCTTTTCTACGTAGCTTTCCTTCATGTGTACTTTTTTCTTTTTTTTTTTTTGTACATCATCGTTTCGGCTGGCTGAACTGGACTAATTTGATCTTTCTGATTTCATTCTCTGAGGGAGCAGACGGCCGGCGAGCTCAGCCCCTCACTCTTGTGAGTTCTTGACCTGACATGCTGCAGCGGCCCTGACGAGACTGACAAAAAGGGTTGAAGAGGGTAGAGCGCATGTGTCTCTATGTGTGTGTGTGTCTTGAGAGAGCGAGAGAGAGAGAGAGAGACTGAGAGAGAGAGAGGGAGAGAGAGAGAGAGAGATATGCCGGTCTGCCCTCTGCTAGATTAATGTCTCCCCTCTTCCTCTCCTCCATCTCAAGCACCACCTCCCTCCATCCCGCACGACCTTCCCTCCTCCAAAAGAGAGGCAATCCATCCATTCGTTCACCCATACATCCATCCGCCCATCGGGCTGACTGATGCACAGGAGGGGAACGAGTCTGTCAAGATCCCTGAACCTCATTCTCTCTCTGGCTCCCCCTCTCCCTCCTTCCCTAGCCATTAGAAGTGGTTGAAGGAGTGATAGTAAGGACATCATATCTCTATAGTTAATATTAATGTGCGGAGACAGAGGACAAGGTCTCCCTGTAGAGAGCTTTACTTTGCTCACTGATTCTCTACCTATCCCTCTAACTCTTTTTCAGTCTCTTTGTCCCTCCCTCCCTCCCTCAGCTGTCTTTTACACATCCTCGTTTCCTCTCACCTTCTCACCCTTTCTTTTCTTTTCTTCACTTCTACACCATCTCCCCTTTGACTCCATACCTCTCTATCTATCTCTGGTTCTTTCTCTTTATCCCCTATCAATCTTTCAGTGTAGAGGGTTCGAAGCATCAGGAAGGGGAATGAGACGAAGAGAAATGAGGATGCTATGAAAAAGAGGGATTGGACTGGTGAAGGATGAGTTTGGCTGCATGCAATATGGCTGCCATGTGGGAGCCCACTGGTTACTGTGTCCCACACACACACACACACACACACACACACACACACACACACACACACACACACACACACACACACGTCTAAACCAGACTACATTCACAATCCGACGCACTGACAACCAGACAGCTCACACCGCATATTTACATACAAAACATACACAAAAGCGGGCGCCCGGATAGCTCAGTTGGTAGCGCAAGCGTCCATATATAGAGGTTTACTCCTTAACGCAGTGGGCCCGGGTTCGACTCCGACCTGCGGCCCTTTGCTGCATGTCATTCCCCCCTCTCTCCCCTCTTTCATGTCTTCAGCTGTCCTGTCAAAATAAAGGCTGAAAAATGGCCAACAAATAATCTTTAAAAAAGAAAAACTTACACAAGAGCAAATGTTAATGCTGTTTTAAAAATAAGGCTGTTTCACTCCAGCAGCCAAAACAAAACAAACTAACCTGCGCAAACGATCTGAGTGTGCTACAGTGAGCAAACTGAGCCAAGCACCTAAATAACGGATTGTTCTAGAAGTTTCTGGGATTTAATGGGATGGCCCTTTCAGTGAAGCTGTCCTCCAACCACAGCGCTAAGTATCCTGGGGAATGTAGGCGTTATATTTCTTGCTCAAGGATACTGTGACAGGTATGGCCAGTTGGGAAACGGAACCTGGACACTACCTATCAGAGGATCCTTGAGAAAGAAATCACTATGCTCTATTGGCCACTTTCCCTTGAGCTGCCTGCATACTCGCTCTGCAACCGCATTTACCCTCTGAAGTCACAGTTTATCTGTCCATAGAGGGTCCTCTATCTATGACTGGTCCTACTATAAATCCCTGAGTTGTCAATATGTCTCAACATCAGTGAGGCCGAGACAAACTATGTTCCCTTATTAGGGGTATTTGGGTAATTTAGGTGATTCTGTGATCTCAGCGGACAGTAAGAAAAAAGAATTAACACTTTTTAATAATTGTCATTAATAAATGGGAAATTAAACCATAGTTATTAGTTATTTTACCTTTGACAAAGAATGAAATGATTTATAATGTTTACTAATTGTTAATAATCTCACAATTTATGTTATTTTATCATTAGTTAGTGAAATAATAAAATAATTATTAATTAATTGAGATAGTTAATACCTCGTCACTGGTTAATAATGGTTTTGTAAACCATCTATAAACATTATTTGGATGCTCACAATAATTCATTAACAATTAATAAGCATCAACTAACATTATTGTGGCTACATTATATCTTTTTTTGGTGATCTATAAAAGAGAGGATTATTTGAGCTATATTCAGAGCTTTCTTAAGGCTCTGACACACCAACCCGACGACCGACTGTCGGCAGAAAAGGCAGTTGGACTGATCAGTGTCCCGAGTTGGTCAAAAAAGTGCCTCAGAACACACCGAAGCGACGCCGACTTGAGCGTACGTTCTGCGTGTGCGCGAGACGTAATACGTCTCCATAACAGCAGGCGGTGCTAATCTGTATTGTCGCCCAAAAAATGAAAACCGGTGTTTCTGAAAACATTTTAAGCGAGAAATAGGCCATGCAGTTGCTGAATCTGTCTTCATTTCAGATCGACAAAGGTCAGTTTAAAAGATTTTCATCAGATTTTGAGAGCCGTTCGTCATGCTCATCCCGCTCGTCATTTCTGGTAATTGGTCATTGAGTCCGACTGCTCACTGGGCGATTCAACAAGTCAAATCGGCCCAAATGAATGCCGACGGCTCCTCCTCCGACTGACGACGGCACGGAACATACCGAACAGACTCGGGTCACCGACCTTGCCAGATTGTCCGATGGCTGATAATCGGGTTGGTGTGTCAGCGCCTTTAGTTTCTTTTTAGAAGCTTTACAAATGATTTATTAACCATTAACAAGGTATTGTAATCATCAGTTGCTTCCTTTTTAAGATTATTTTATTACTTTATTATTACTTTTTTAAGCCTTTATTTATAGAGGACAGCTGAAGACATGAAAGGGGAGAGAGGGGGGGGAATGACATGCAGCAAAGGGCCGCAGGTCGGAGTCGAACCGGCAGCCGCTACGTTGAGGAGTGAACCTCTATATATGGGCGCCTGCTCTACCAGGTGAGCTGCCCAGGCGCCCATCAATTGCTTTCTAATAGCCATCCAAATAATGTGTGGATTGACGGTTTACAAACAATTTTTAAAGGTTTACAAATCATTTGGTAATCATTAAAAAAATCATTACTACAATATATAACATGGTATCGTGTGTGTGCAACAAAAAACTGTTAAAAAAAACATGCATTATAGCATTACTAATAATGAATTATAATAACTAGTAAACAGTATTATCATTGCATTGTTTGTTAACAGTAAAATAACTTAACTCAAGTTTAATTAACTATCAATTTAGCATTTATTATTGATGGTTATTATAAACTGTTACCGAAAAAAGATAACTGGCAAACTTATTGACAGAGAAACTGGTCGGTCAACCAGGGAAATGCAGCCATGTAAGATAGAAAATGTATAATCCTGGAGCATAATCTAGAACCAGCGTTGTCGCTGTTTTCAGAGAGGCAGACAATGGGATCGCCATGTTCTCTCATCTACCGAGGCCTTGTTCTCAGGGTTTCAATTAGGGCCTCGTGATTTCCCCAGGGGCCCCCTCCCTCTCACGGAGATGCCTCATTAACAGAGGAAACACACGCACACGCAGAAATGCTGCATGCAGGCACACAAACACACACGCAGACACACACGCAGACACACACAGAAATGCTGCATGCAGACACACAAACACACACACACACACACACACACACACACACACGCACACGCACGCACACGCTTCTGAGCTTACCCCTGACTTCTCATCAAAGATCTTGATCCCTCCAAAGGAAACGGTCAGAAACACCTTCTGTTTGTGTTCTCCTTTAGACCGTGCTGCCGCTGCTATACCCTGAGGACAGAACGACGCACAGACAGACAGACATGGAGCAAACAACCATGTTAGAAACATTAAGTAAGTCCATAATGAGCATCTCTTTGGACCCCTTCTCTCTCAAACTTTTTTTCTTTTGCTCGTCAGTAACAGAAGAAATTCACCATACAGCATGTTCCCATCTACAGTAGCCTCAATAGATAATAATAATAATAATAATAATAATAATAATAATAATAGTCCATATAAATCTGTTGGGCATGCTTGTGATTCATATCATTTTTTCAATTTTTACAAATTAATTAAAAGGAATTTAGGTTGAGAAACGAATATCCACCAAATATCGCATGTCCAGTAAGCTACTTTTGCTGGTTTGTTCTGCTGAATGCAAAACCCTAAGGTCATTTATAAGGCTGTTGGGAAGCATTGTGGGAAATGTAGGAAATCAATAAGAACTGAAAAAAAAGCAGACAAGACAGGTACAGAAAAAACGTTACACTGCAACAATTCATGACAATATAACTGATTTATAACTCTATAAGTGCATCTAAGGCTGGAACTCCACTTTACGTTCACCCCACCTCCATCTGCATAGGTGAGTCACAAGAGAAGAAGAAAAGACAGGAGGCAGATCAGAGGAGGGAGCGAGTGGGGCGAGGAGAGGGAGGAGCAGTGTGAAAGGAGAGGTGGGGAGATCAGGGAAAAAGAGTTGATGGATTTCCTGTCTGAATAAATGAGGAGGAGGGAAGCTGTTTGATCAATGAGCTGTCTGTCCTCTCCTCACCCTTCTACGCCCCGACTGGATAGAGTTTTCACTACACACAAACAAAACGTAAACGTAATTTTCTCAATTCAAATGTCTCCTGCAGTATGTGGATCCCATGTGTGAAAGGACAATTCATTATGTATAAGGCGCTCTACACACTGAAGGTGTTCTTTAAGCATACATTTGTGGAAAAAGAAACCAAACAAAAAACAGAAACAAAAAAACTTTTGACTGTTAGGGGACATCGGAACATTCGTTAACAATTTACTTGAAGGTATCTACATAAGAGTGACATGACACTGTCATGAACACATGACACTGTCATGACACATGAACCCTAACTCTAACCCTAAATGTCATGACAAAAAAAAAATGACACTTACTAAAAGAAGCGTTATGTCATAAACGTTTATGACTGGTTTATAATGGTTATGACACGTTCATGACAGTGTCATGTCACTCTTATGTAGATACCTTCAAGTAAAGTGTAACCGAACATTCTTTAGTGTTTTCCATATTTTGCGAACTACAGTAAAATATTTCCCTGAATCAGCTTGTTCGTTAGGACTTTAGCTATAAATAGAGATGATCCGATACCATATCTTGCTTCCTGATATCCATTCTGATA
Organism: Sander lucioperca; assembly: GCF_008315115.2. Classification (NCBI taxonomy): domain Eukaryota; kingdom Metazoa; phylum Chordata; class Actinopteri; order Perciformes; family Percidae; genus Sander; species Sander lucioperca. The sequence continues at coordinate 27,282,305 of NC_050183.1, forward strand.
CCTGAACTTGCGTATCGGCCGATACCGAGTACTGATCCGATACCAGCGTGTCATATATTTCATTATGTTTTAAGAGCTGTATACTACTATCCCTACATAGATGTGATTTGATTGCTATCTTTGTTGTACGGCCTGGCTCAGGTTAAACTTTTTGTGAAACATGAACAAACATAAACAATGAATGCCATAGAACTTTCTTTTACTATCTAGTTTACCAGTCAGTCGTAACGGAAAATGTAAAAAAAAAAAGTAGATAGTAAAGTAGATTTTCTTCAGGGCTAAATTACTGGCTAAGGAGAGGAGCCTGGTCGGGCTAGACCCCCCCCCCCCCCCGCCAGATCGGGCTGTAGGCCCTGTCTCCCTCTACTCCCTCACGAAAGTGAGAAGAGAAGAGAGAGAAGAAAGGAGAGGAGAGTGAATTGATTAAGTTGAAATTCCATCTTTGTTTCTGATATTGATAAATCCTTCTTTTTGATTATAATTTGAAAGTAAAAGATAATTCCTTGGGACCACTTATTACATTAAGAGTTACTGTGACAGGCTCTTTATGCCTTAAAATAGGGATGTTTTGTAGGAAATGCAAATTGGACTTCACAGAGAACTCGCTTGTCCGAAGGCACTGGCTAGGGTTAGGTAAGGGAAAGTTATCTCGATGATTCCCCTTTGCTCCAATGTGTGGTATCGAATCGGTACATAAACTCCCATTTTAGGCAGTATCGGAGGCTTTTCCGATACTGGTATTGGAACATCTCTCGTTATAAACAAATAAATAAATGGCTTATTTCTCATCATCTTTATCCTCTCTCATCTCTCTCTCACCTATCATCCAAATGATTCCCCTCCTATAAGCCTTCCCTCCTTTGCTAACTGCCCCATCTGTCTACCTCTCCCTCTAATTGTTCCTGTCCTTGCAAATGAGACATTCACCCCTTCTCACCCATATGGCTAACCTCCTCACTTCCTCCTGCACTGATCATCGTCATGCCTATAAATTATAACGTCCTCATTTTTTCCCCCATCCTCTTCCACCTTTCTCTTCCTGCATAGAAAACTATACACGTGTGCACATACACACAGGCGCAGATATGCGGTGATGTACGCAACATGCATATTTAAAAGTTGAACTTTAGAATATGCGTGAAGTTGAAGAACTATTTATGGACTGGGTTGGCTACTGATGTTCACTGGTTTTTGTGGGTCATGGAACATAACGCGAATGTAGGCGATCTTTTTGACATTATGTCATTTCTTGTTACTAACATGCAAAGTAGCACGCTTTAAGAAGTACCTTTGAAGAGTAGATCAATTCTTAATTTAGGGCGCATCAACAGAGAGTAAAAGAGAAACTCTCCTTACCTTGAGCTTCATCATCGAGTCCTGGCACAGTTTGTCTCCACGGGCGGCAGTGACCTCATCCAGGCCGATAAGCTTGGCCTTGTAGCGGACACCATCGCCCTTAAAACGCCTGATGAGAGCCGCCTCGCTGCGATCCTGCCCTGCAGAAACACACACACACTCTGCAGTCTACAGTACGTCTTCCAGTCAAGGACCTCCATCTACCTCGGAGCAGTGCTATTACCTCGGGATCATCAATCACATAGGCCACAAAAGACTCCAACAGTAATCTTACAAAACAAGACTAGGTTGAAACATCGTGAGTGGCTGGGCCGTACGCGTACGGTTCAATGTGCTATACAGTATAATTGTTACACAAATAGTCAGTGGTGGTGTCTATAATGTGAATACTGGATATTAAATCTTTTTAATCTAAATCTAATTTTCTGTAGTGGTCCCAGCAATATTTGTTCTTGAAGTGTCCTGAAGTAGCACATATGATATGGTTAAGCTACAATTGACCTAAATAATTTAGAAACTTATTTAATTAATGTAATAAATTCATGTTTCAACAATTTGTTGTTCTGGACTACTTATTTAAAGCGTTACTGTCCTATTTCAGTCACTGTGGGTAATTAGTGTGGTAATATGGTTAATTATTCTACAACATGAATAATGCTGATTGTTCCACCAGCGGTTATGCAGAGTAAAGCTCTGTCTGTCATGACAGTTAGAATTATACTGAAGGCCTTTCCTTTACACTGGTGACTGTCTTTACAGCTGTCGGAAAGCAGCAGGGAGCTGTTCAATCTGCAGTATGTGAAAGTGATGACGTCACTTTCAAGCCACAATTAGGCAGAGCAGATCCGCTGCTCCACATTTGTTACTATAGTAGAGGTAAGAAGTGTGGCTGTGATGAGCAACATGATGCGATAGAGATTGCTCAGGTTCAAAACTAAACTTTCCCAGACAATAAGTTTCCTCTCAGGAAAATGCTACAGGGTTCCAAACTGTCATTGCTTTATAACAGGAAGAGCGCTTTGCTTAAAGGGGTTGAAAGTATTGAACATGATTGGCTGTGATTGTCACATCCTCTAATGCATCGACTTATAATAATGCTTACTGATCCCATCTTGTGCCCGAGTGTGCCACAGGTGCTCCGAGGGAGCCTGGCCCATGAAATTACCAAGAGTGCACGCTCCCAACGCACCTGGCAGGGCCCACCTGCCTGCGATCTGGCCACGCTGCTGGGTTAACGAAAATAGAGCCTGCGGTGTCCTCGTGTGCACAGACGAGCAACTAACCATTGACTTGTGGAGGTAAAAAGATTTTTAAAAAGTGCTGAGAAAGTACATACTAGGGGTGGAACGGTACATGTATTCGTATTGAACCGAAACCGTACGGGCGTCACGGTTCGGTGCATGAATTTACTAGGTGTGTCACAAGAACCGATACTTGCGATACCTTCCGGTTCTAAAATGACAAAACACCGACGATGTCCATTTTTTTTAAGCACCGTAGGCACCGTTAGCGACGATGCCAGTGTTAGCAGCGATTAAAAAATTACATATAATGTCTCCATCTTTCAAATACATCTTCAATATTTACCCGTGGTTTGTAACATCTCTGGTCACGCAACTGTTAGAAACACTATTTTGTTATGCACTGTTGTTGTTTTTGCACAGTAGCCTACCTTTTGAAAAGATGCCTGGAAGTCTGGAATGTGTCTGGGGACACTAGTTGTTGCACTATGACCATTAATTGCACTTTATTATGTTGTTCTATGCTCTATTGCACATGTTTTGCATGTCTTGTTATGACATTTTGATATTTTTCAAATATTTTAATAAAGAAGTTCATGTTTCAAGTTAAAGTACATGGAATCTTAGAAAGTCCTTTTTTTTACCGTGGTATCGAAATCGGCATCGAGAATCGTGTTATTTTACTGGTATCGTCAAACCCCTAGAATTTACACGAAGAATACACGGTATAAAAATAAATAAAACTCGCGTGCAAATTAATTAATGTAATGCGGAACTAATGTAATGCAGAACTACTGTTAGATACACGGGTTCTTTAGGGACTCCTAATCTGTAGCCCGGCCTTAGCTCTGAAGCTCTGGCGTGCCGCCTATGTAGCCGAGATCTGCCTATGTATGCAGTTTTAGTTGCTTTAAGATCGCAAGTTTGGGAAAACTTTGGTTTCCCACTCAGTTCCAGTAGTACAGGCGAGAGAGTGGTGGATAAGACTGCTGTTGCGGATTACTGTTACGTTTCCAGCGTCGCGGCTCCGAACCGTAATGTTAGTTGGAACAGACGCCTTGTTTCTTCAGGCTAACTATATTAGCTTTAGCCAGGCAGGGAGCAGCTTTCTGCGGTGAAAAATGGCCGGGAGACGTCGTGATAAAGTTGCATTAATCAGGTCAACAGAGATGCTGTATTTTCAGCTGATTGTCTTATTTTGTTTACAAGTTACAGATGGAGTCTGTAGATGATGTGGGATACTTATTGTTTACTGTTTACATCTTACTTTACACACTTCAGGCTGTTGCAGCTAGCTCAGGGGAGAGACCGTATGACACTAGGTGGTACAACCCGAGACACACAAAAATTGCCTTCTGCATTTTTGTTTTGCTTTTCCCTCCATTGTACCGAACTGTGACTTCGGTATACCGTTCCACCCCTAGTACATACGCCTGTGGCCCAGCCAAAAGCAGCCATAGTACAGGTCAAAGCTACAGATGCTAGCGACATCTTGTTATGTTACTAGGTCAGATCAGAGGCTTGCAAGTATTGAACTGTGGTATCATATGAAAGCTACCGGTCAATACACTCAGACACGTGAATCGATGAAAATTCGGTGGGATTAGAGTTAAAACTGTGACTACTCTCCTCTCCGGCTATTTCTCCTGCAAAATAATAGTGTGACATTTTGCTCTTATCTCCACCGTCTCTCCCTCTCTCCTCACCCTCTATTGTGTGCGAGATTGTCACCATTGTGTGCATGCATTAGTGAGTGTCACGATGGCGAGCCTGTGTTGACCTTGCTGTTGTCCAGGAAGTCTATACGTTATCTCCTGAAGTGACTACAACACTCCTCTTCACACACACACAATACAGAGCACAGAGAGAGAGAGAGTGGCCGCTCAGAAGGCTAAACTCCCTTTCTCTTTGTGTCGTGCTCTCTCCATCTTTCTACCATTCTGTTTCTCTATCTCTGACCTGCAGTGCGCAAATATTTCATCATCAAATATTGTATAGGGGAAACACTCCTGCATCTGTGTGTGTGTGTGTGTGTGTGTGTGTGTGTATGTGTGTGTCTCTGCATTGTGTTTCTGGGTGTGTATATGTGAGTGAAAGACTGCAATAGCGATAGTGAGAGGGAGAGGCATAATGATAATGCAGCATATTCAGATAATATATTGAGGCATTAGTTTTGTACTCTATACCAGCGTGACTCTTGGAAGGTCGTATAGTCAGAGTGATGGAGAGGTCCCACTCTTCCCCTCTTCCTTCTTTCACACTCCCTTCATTCACACAGAGTCCCTACAGCATTGCAGTAAAGTAGAAATGAGCACTTTAACCACAGGCAAGCGCATTGTGTTATATGGCTCTACTGAATCACCTTCGTCCAACACTAATCTCCCACCCACCCTCGGCTTTGTCTGCCGTCCGGCACACGAACACACACAAACATGCCCATTTTTTAAAGGCTTCATTAGCATCACCTGAATTAAATCATATTTACGCTGGATTCTAGAGGTTGGACAGTGTTTAAAGCAGCCATATTATGCTCATTTTCAGGTTCATAATTGTATTTTAAGGTTGTACCAGAATAGGTTTACATGGTTTAATTTTCAAAAAACACCATATTTTTGTTGTACTGCAGCGCTCTCTCTCACAGGTGCAGATCCTCTTTTCACCTGGTCTCTGTTTTAGCTACAGAGTGAGACCTCTTTTCTTCTTCTTCTTCTGTACTATCTTTGATTGCACTCACATATGTGCAGTAGCTCAGATGTAGATCATGTCAGCTAGCTAGCTCCATAGACAGTAAAAGAAAGGCTGTTTCTACAACTTCGGTCAGTTACAAGGCAGGATTAGCTGGGAGACTTATAAATGAGGACGCACATGTAAGTAGTTCTTTTGTAGATTATGGTGAACTTGTGTGTGTTGTAGCAGTGCTTTGCTATTGAGAACGAGGTAGCATGCTAGCGTTAGCATGCTAGCGTTAGCGTTAGCATGCTAACGCTACGAGCTAATGGTTGTGGTTAGCCTGCTCGTTTTGGCTTGTGACGTCACAAGCCGTGCCGATTTTGAACAGCTCACCCAGAGACTGAAGGCAGGACACATTCAGAAACCGTATCTCACTCTAAACAGCATGGATGGATTTTTTTCAAAGTTTGTATGTGTGTGGAAGCACCAGAGACACAACATAACACCCCAAATCCCAGAAAAAGAGATTTTTTCATAATATGGGCACTTTAAGGAATTTTAAGGCTACAAAAGACATTTCTCATGCTGGGTTTAGCCCATTGTGTTAATAGCCCTGCACTGGGAAAGTCTGATATAGCAAGTTTTGAAAGTCCAAGGCTGCCGGAGATGTTTGGAAAAATTAATTTGTCTGAAAATCCAAGTGAAAAACACTTCACCCTGTTCTCCATTGATAAAAAAAATACACCTACACACATAAATATAGTGTGGATGAGCTCATTTCTCTGAATCATTGAGCAGACACTCAGTCACAGTCCTACTTCGAGTAAATCATGACTGTCTGCCTCAGAGTCTTCAGAGACAAAAGAGCTGAAGAACATCTGTCCTTATTTCGGAGAGAGTGATAGAGAAACGCTCTCTCTATTGTGTCACGTCTCAGTTGGGCTGAGATGAGAGTGAGTGATTAAACCACCGGAGGATTGTTTCTGTTCAATGCCGAAGATGTTTGAATACAATTAAATATTGCCTTCATTAAATTTGAAACAGTCCCGTGAAATGTGCATATAGGCTAGAACACACAAACAAGCGCGCTCAGCAGCTCTGATGACCCGCCATCTCTATCCCCTGCGTAAATAACATGAAACATGCCAATGCTGCTCATGCTGTACAGTATATCTATCACATCCCAACACGAGCTGCCTGTCAGGAAAAACAACAGCTTTACATCTCTTTGACTGCTTGTGAAACCAAATACAAAAATTTAATTTAATGGTGGCGTAGGTAGGATTGTGAAGATCCAGGACTTGGCCAAAAAATTGGAACATCGACAACTTTTCAGTCCCTCCCCCCTTTCCGCTAAAGCCCAAAACGGTCTCCTAAGCCCCTCTCCCCACAAGGGAGAATGAATGCGTGTGCATGAGCAGTGATTGACACGCAGTTAGACACCCATTTATTTAATATTTAAAATTGTTTACATTTTCTTCTTCTTCCTTGATTTTGTTAGCACATTTTGTTAGTGTGTTGATGACAAAATCACCAGAATAGCATGAAACCAAACGCAGAATGTAAATCCGAGAGACCGCCTGCATGCTTGTGTGTGTGCATCCTCGTGCATAATACAAATATTACAGGGACTTTCTTAGAAAACATTGCTCCAGAGTGCTTCTAGTGGTCAAAAACGGCAGAGGGTACCACAAAATGTTGGGTTGCAACCTGATCAGAATCTCCATGTTTGAAAAATTCTTAGACTAGATATTTTTTAGACTTGCATTGCCAGACCTTCCTCAACAGTGCTGCAGAGGAGGGTCTGGTTAGTCCACACAGCATTCTGGAATGGGAGAAAAACGTGCTCTGGTTTATTGTTATTTCTTTAAACCAATCACAATCTTCTTTGGCGGTGCTAAGCGGCGGACGGAGCCCTGGTGCCTCTGCAAAATAGCCTCGGGAAGGAACTTGTTTTGGTGGAACGTGTGTACGTTCAAAAGTTGTTTTAGTCGTGCAACAGAAAACTCAGATTGGACAGATAGTCTAGCTAGCTGTCTGGATTTACCCTGCAGAGATCTGAGGAGCAGTTAACCATAGTCCTCACAAATCCACCAGAGTTTAAAACAGCAACACATAGAAAGAGGAAGGTGACGGACAACCGGACAAAAATGAGGGACATCCGGCGGAACCTCCGGCGCCACCTGAACAATCCCCGAAACGAAACGGCATCAATATAGACTAGATACTTTTTAATCAATCCAAATGGAACAGCTATACCCCTTTAATTGTAAAACCAAGAAACTTGATTTGAATGTTTATTTTTTATTTTTTTATTACTTTTTTCTCCTCTTGAAGTATTTCAGTTCGTCAGAATTTTGATGCATTCATCTGAGGATCCATTTCTTCATTGTTACATAGTCTGGGCTGGACACTGGATGCGTCCAGCTGCTTTTGTCTCACTGGAACAGCGGTTTTCATTTGAGGTTAACATTTTAAGGGGTGGTTCAGAATTTTGGACATAGGACCTCATTTCCAAGTTAGCCAGTGTGTTATTTATCAGTGGAGATAGTTTTCAACACTTTTCTATGTCTATTCTATTCTATCAACACAGACATTTACATCGATAGTCTGGCGTTATAATTTATTTGCCTCGGTTGTACTGTGGAGTGGATAAGATGTTTTTAGTGGCAGGCTAGCAGATACTGTTGACTTGCGCTAGCCTAGCACCAGCGAACTCTGCAAAGGACTGGATGAAAAGTGTTGAAAACGGTCTCCACTGATAAATAACACACTGGCTAACTTGGAAATGAGGTCTTATGTCCAAAATTCTGAACGACCCCTTTAAGACCTGCTCCCTCCATCTGCATCCATAACCATTACTGCTGCTACACTAGCACACCGAGGGAGAGAAACACAGAGGGAGAAGTCGGGAAAGGCCAACAGGGGAAGAAAAAGAGAAAAAGGTAGAGGGGGTCCATGGGTTACTTCTCCTGCTGAGTGGTTTATATTATTACCTTTTGGGAGCATGCTCCATGAAAGACCTCCCTGTCTGCGTGTGTGAACCAGTGTGTGTGTGCATGTGTGTGTGTCAGCAGGGGAATAATTCAGTCTTCTGTAAATAAATGTCCGTTATTGCTGTGACCCCGCTGAGCTTCAAACACAACTAATGAAAGAATCTTCCGTTTCATCTGTCATGGCTGCTCCACACCCACCCACACAAAAGCTTAAACGCTTCGTCTTATCAGAAACCCAACCAAACAAACATTCACACACACACACACACACACACACACACACACCCTACCATTCCATAACACTAATGAAAGGGTCTTCTGGTGCATCAGTCATGGCAGCTACACAGGTGAACACACACAGAGACACGTCGTCTTTTACTCTCATTCACAAATACAAACTTCCGCTCACATCTGCACGACCCAACATAAGTAGGAACACACCATACACAGCTACAGTGCAACACCAGAGTCTTAGCATGCGTGTGTCTGTGTTTGTGAGTACTTGGTATGCAGGGTTGGTTTGACTGTCTGTCTGAAGCAACAAGCAGAGAGGGAGGGAAGGACATAAAGCGCAGAGCAAAGGACGGAAAAGCAGGAACAGAATGTGATGGATGGATGAATGAGCTAAGGCCTCCGTTGGATAAATGTCACTCAGGATTAGAGCGTTATGACAAGCAGAACCCCCCTGACTCTCTTCTCTGTCACACACACACACACACACACACACACACACACACACACACACACACACACACAGGTGATCGATAGCAAGTGACTGCTGGTACAGTACATCTAGCCCTTCAGGAAAGCCCCTAGCATCGCCCCTGGCAACTGAAACCATCTGCATCTTGTGCCCCAACCCCTCTTTGTCTTTGCATGACTTTTCCCCTTTGGTCAGGTTACATTTAATAAATATTAAAATCTGATTTCTTTTTCTCCTGCAGGATTGCCAGACACCGCACTGAAGGGAAAATACCCGTTTATTACAACCTAAACCATATTTTTAAGAGATTGGCCGTCGTTTCTTTTAGTTATGATAACATTGCCACCAAAGTGATTTCTAAGATATGGAAACTAGGGTTGCACGATATTGACAAAATGTGATATTGTGATATCGATTATGAATATTGCGATATCGATATTCATTTTGACATTTTTAAACATATGTAAAATTACAAAAGTTATGGGAAAACGCATCAAAATAGATTCATAACAAATACAACTCTAGGTTTATTTCAACTGACGGTCATACTGGACTGGTCCAACATGAATAAATAAATAAGGACCATGTCTACAGAACAGGACATGTTTTACTGGTTGGACAGTATAAAATAAATAAATAAAGAGAACAGGACACAACTTTTCTTTCTCTTCTCTGATTCGTTCCGTTTTTTTGTCTCTATCTATTTCTTCACTTACACTGTCACTCTGTTGAAATATGCACACATGTGGTACGCTCCGTAGGGTTTGTCACGTAGTGGCCCAGTGCGCTGACGTGCACTAACATGTGTAAGTGGCACGGTAACTGACCAATGAAACATGATCATTATAGCATTTCAAGCGGGCTCTAATCAAACACAACTAAGCCACACAGCCAACGGACGGGATGCAGCGCTCCACAAAATAAACTAAATACTGCATACTTATCGTGACACTTTTGATATATTGCGATAACGATATTGAGTCGATATATCTTGCACCCCTAATGGAAACCCTGTAACAATGCGGCAAGGACAGGTTGTAATCAAGACAACAGTTTAGCCAGATTATCTAAAACACTTTATAAAACCTGAAATACTGGTAATAATTCCTCATGGCACAGGAAAACTGTTGCATTTTTTACAGTAAATACAATAGCTCAGTGTTAAACCAGTAGGTTGGTTTGTAAACTCATGTTTTCAACGGACAGTTTGAGTAATCAAGTTCATAATTATTTCACTAATCACCTTGGTTTTAACATCTGTCTGATTGAATGCTCGTGTTTCTTTCCCCATCAAACTTCTTTTCAGCGATTCCTAGATCTCAGCAATTACCTTGGTTATTATCAATACTGATAAAAAATGATAGCTAACCCTATGAGAATAAGGCCCAAGTTGTATTAAACTGGAATGACCCTTTTCGTCACTTTCTGTCTGGCTTATAGAGCTCAACTCCTCCGAGAGACCTTGGGTTCCGTAAGTAAATTTCCCATTCATTTCTCCTATTGACGTCTGGAAAAATCTGTATATAAAGAGTTTTAGACCATGCCTTAGGCTAACCAGACGTGACGTGACTCATAAGGATACAACATATCATTTCGAGTGAAAAAACGAACAGAAAATCCAAAAAAAGTCAAAGGTACAAGACTGTGTACATATTTTCATTTCAGAGCGAAGGAACTACTCATCCCATAAACCACCGCGCACCACTGAATAAAGGAAGCTACGTTAGTTTAGCTAACAGCTAATTCGGCTAACCGCTAGCTGAGACAGCATGTAATAACTTTAAAAGACCCTCAAAATAAAACCTGAAAATAACCGTTAAAATATATAACAGCTCTTACGTCAGCTGTAGCCTGCTTTTCCCAGTGTTTAGTTTGAGTTAACGTTATTTTAGACTGAATCAAGCTGTCAGTTAGCGGTTAGCTGAGTTAGCTGTTAGCTAAACTAACATTAGCTTCCCGGTGGAGGCTAACAGCAGAAGCGTGGAACAGATCGTGATTTGAGCAGTGTCGTAAATCCTCGTAAAACAAGATTATTAGCTTGCGCATGCGCATAACGGATCGTGCAGGCAGCACATATTGGGTACTGACACCCCCCCGCATGAGTTCCACCAATCAGAGGCATCACTGTGGGATTGTGGGATTGTTCAGGATTGTGGGTAATGAAGTACTTATCCAAGACATCGTGAATAAAAGACATTTATCTCAAAACAAGGTTGGTGCCCCATGAACTTTTGGCGTCTATATGAGCATATACAATCGCTTAGTCATGTCGGCATGCTGGTTTTAAGTCTACCATCGACGGTTACGATTTTATGGCTTATACCCCAATTGTCAATGGAAAAAGTGAATTGTATTTTTACTTCCGGAAGCCGCTGTGGGCGGGACTGTTGAGCTCTATTCCCTACCCACAAGAAAAGCTAATTTGTTGCCATCTTATTTGCTTGTTTGATTCATGACCAATATACTTACACAGTTCCAGTAGAAGAGATTAGAATGTTCCTACTTTTAGACTGATGTTAAAGCAACACTACAGAACTTTTCCCGCTTCGGTCCCCCTACAGGTTGGAAGCGGAATTGTCCATTACATTACATTGTCCAGTTCATTCGAACTACAGATCCGCTACCCGATCTGGCAAAGTTTCATAATGTAATGGACAATTCCGCTTCCAACCTGTAGGGGGACCGAAGCAGGAAAAGTTCTCTAGTGTTGCGTTAATGTGTTCAAACATGCTTCAGATGACCTGCAGAGGTATTCGGGGTGATCTTCAATGGTGCACTTTTCTCTATTCAAATGCATGCTGATCATCCAGGCTGAAGATTAAAGCCAAGTGCAAAGGGCTTTAAGTGTAAGGCCAATAACGCATAACAGTCTAGTCCATTAATTTCATTAGACAATAGAGACTTAGGCCGTTAGTTTGAGGCCAGTGGGTAAGAATGAGCGAGAGACGTAGCAGCTCTCTGTGTATTAGAAAGGTGGCTCTTTGTGATAGGAAGTCTGTTGGCATCTTCCTGTTCCACATGTCTATGACATGTCTGGTATTCCTCAGAAGTGATGTTAGTGGCACAAAAGCTGATGCCACTGCTTATTTTCAGCTGGCCTGTATTGTTTGCAGTGGCTGGTGTAAAGTGAGTAGCTTGTTTCACTGTGCTTCAGATGAAGAAGCACCCAGAGGCTCTTAACTACAGCTGGGATGGTTCCCAACAAACACTCAACAGCACATGAGGGAACCCAGCAGTTACTCTCCAATTAATCCTGCTTCTAAACCCTGCTGCCGAATGTGTGTGTCAGCATTTTGTGCTTTGTTTACCTATCAGAGACTTGTTCAGATGAAGCACTCACTCGTACCCACTCTCACACAGACTATTTTAAACCCACAAACAGCATGTGCCAAGAAAACAACAAGTTTCCCCTTCTGCTCATGCTTAATTCGGGCCGATTGATTTGGCACACAAGCGCTCACACTTTACTGAGTATACGCATATGCACATGTTACAAAAACATAGCCGTAGTTGCTGAAGTGAAACGCCGGGTGTAAAATGAGATTATAAAGTTCTGTTGTCACTCATCAAATAAATGATTGCTCTGCGTTTGCTGAGATGCATTTTTTTTCTGTCTTATTTGCAACATGACTGCTGTTGTGTTTACCAAATGAAGATGCTTCTTTTGAGCTTTTGACAATCAAAATATTTTTTCCCCCTCTCTCATCCTAACATTACTTTTTTCTCCATCTCCATTTCTTTTCCCCTTTCCCCCAGCTCCACGTCCCCACCTGCCACTCTGACCTGGATGCAGCGGCACAGCCAGAGACCGGCCCTGTCTATGCATGAAAGTGTTTGTCCTGAGGCATCCAGAGCTATCCTCACTGGCAGAAAAACATTCGCACTGAACGAACTATACGTCAGGGACAGACGCAAACCCCCACCCCCACCCGAGTTTTGTGCTTGTTCTTTTTCTTTGCATTGATCGTATCCAGCCACAAACCCCACTGTGGATTTTGTGTGCGCACGACTATCTTTGCAAGAGTTCATTTCATTGCTCACTTTCTGGTATGCAGTGAAGTAGAATTTCATAGAAATTTCGGAAATGCTTGAAGCTTTTAAGGGGCACAAGCACAACTCCCTGCTGTGTGCCTGTATACTTCAGCAAAGTTGTTTTCATCGCGCGTGTTGTGGGTTTTGTTTTTACTATTTTCACCATAACAAGATGTACCATGTTATATGAAAAAGGCACTCAGCTGAATTTGCTCTATGTACACAGTACATTAAGACTTGATGACCACTGTCATCCACATCGTCTGAGTGCTACTTTCATCTGAGAAAATACATTTCATTTAACACACACAGACATACAGCATGCTCTATAGAGGAATACAGTGATTTATTCATTTCATCCTTTTCTATGTTCTCCCCATTTAATATGAAACCAGTCACAATAACTCTGCTAGCATGAGGCCGTTCTCAACTCCCCCCCCCCCCTTCTCTCCTCCACCCAGCATCCCTCTGTCTGTGTAGGACGGTTGGTGCTAAAGCTCGTTTCTCGCCCTGGCTTTAATTACAAGGTAATTGGTCTCACTAACGAAGGGAAACATGGCCTGCGAGTGTGCATGTAACTGTGTCTATGTGCATATGTGTGTCTATGTGTGTGCGTGTGTTTTGCTTGTGGGTGCAGCTGTGTGCGTTCTGGGCTCTGACAGGGTATCAGAAGAGTGGGCTGTGTAAACAAGCCGCTAGCATCCTGTCATGGAACGCTGAAGCAGTTCCCCCCGTGGACTACACTCTCGGTCGCCGCTGAGCCGCCACTCACTCACTCACACACGCACGCACACACACACATGCACACATGCTCGATTCCACCTTTGCATAAATGTTCATATAGTGCTGCAAAAGAAGAACAAGTACTTCCCTGAGCCTGCATTGTGAGCATCCACCAAATATCTCACAAAAAAAGCACCTCACACTTTGTCCTTGTCATTCTTCTGTTAGTTCCTCACCTGAATACACACACACACACACACACACACACACACACACACACACACACACACACTATTTAGTCTGTTCAAACACTAAAAGACCCTTCTGACTGAAAAGTGTCAAAACTATTTGTTTCCTAAATCTCCATCTGTGTGAACAGGAGGTGTGCTTGTGTGTGTGTGTGTGTGTGTGTGTGTGTGTGTGTGTGTGTGTGTGTGTGTGATTGTCAAACACTAGAGGCCCTTCTTTCATAGCATAAGGAAACACAGGTAACTCCTTAGAACACAGCAGTCCTCCTTTCCTGCCAAGGCGAGTTTGCCAGAACAAAGCCCTCTATCATGTCTGTCATCTCTGCCAAAATATGGAACCACTGAAGTTGTTGTCCTTCCTCTCTCTAGCTATCTGTGTCTCATCTTGCGTAATGAACCTCTTCCCTTCATTCACTCAGCCGGGGTCCTGGAAGTGAGGATTGGAGCAAAGAAGGCCTGAGGAACACCATAGAGCATGAAAGGGAAAAGGAGGCTCCGCCATCTGCCAGAGTGTTATTCTCTCCTATCTCCTCACTTTGTAGGTACTCTAGTCGTCATCCTTTAAGTCCAAGGGACATTAAAATGCTAGTTTTTCAAAGAAGGAGAGAAATTTATATTTAATACCTGTTTAACTTTTTGCCTTGTTTATTAGATAGTTACAGTGTAGAGACAGACAGGAAATTAAAGAAGAGGGAGGAGGGTTAGAGAGAGTCTGTTGTTCTATTTGCTGTTGCATGACTCAGATGTTTGAGTTATATGTAATAGTGTGTGTGTATATATATATATATATATATATATATATATATATACACAGTTGTGTTCAAAATAATAGCAGTCCAACATCACTAACCTCATAAATAAAATGTTTTGGTAGAAGTGATATTTCTACATGGCAAATAATTTACTAGTAAGTGTTGTAGAGTCATAGAAAACCAACGGACCCAACAGTCATGACATGCATGCTGCTCATTCTGTGTAATTGAATCTGTAATTGAAAGGGGCATGTTCAAAATAACAGCAGTGTTGTGTTTAATTAGTGAGGTGATTGATTCTGTGAAGAAACAGGTGTCAGTTATGACCCATATTTAAGGAAGGAAGGAAGCAAATGTTGTGCATGCTGGTTATAGTGCATTTCACACTGAAATACTCAGCAAAATGGGTCGTTCCAGACATTGCTCTAAGGAACAGCGGACTTTGATTAAAAAGTTGATTGGAGAGGGGAAAACATATAAAGAACTGCAGAAAATTATAGGCTGCTCAGCCAAAATGATTTCAAATGCCTTGAAATGGCATCCAAAGCCTGAACAACGTGGGAAAAAACAGTCAACTACCATTCGAATGGATCGAAGAATAGCCAAAATGGCAAAGACTCAACCAATGATCAGCTCCAGGAAAATCAAAGAAGACTTAAAGTTACCTGTGAGTACTGTTACGATCAGAAGAAGGCTATGTGAAGCTAAGCTA
Organism: Sander lucioperca; assembly: GCF_008315115.2. Classification (NCBI taxonomy): domain Eukaryota; kingdom Metazoa; phylum Chordata; class Actinopteri; order Perciformes; family Percidae; genus Sander; species Sander lucioperca. The sequence goes on from NC_050183.1 coordinate 27,297,738, forward strand.
TCAGCTAGAAGCCCCCGCAAAGTCCCATTGCTGAAAAAAAGACATGTACTGAATAGGTTGAAATTTGCCAAAGGACACACTGACTGGCCAAAGGAGAAATGGCGCAACATTCTGTGGACTGATGAGAGCAAAATTGTTCTTTTTGGGTCTAGGGGCCGCAGACAGTTTGTCCGACGACCCCCATGCACTGAATTCAAGCCACAGTATACTGTGAAGACAGTAAAGCATGGTGGTGCAAAAATCATGTATGGGGATGTTTCTCATACTGTGGTGTTGGGCCTATTTATCGCATACCAGGGATCATGGAGCAGTTTCAATACATCAAAATACTTGAAGAGGTCATGTTGCCTTGAAGAGGAAATGCCTTTTGAAATGGGTCTTTCAACAAGACAATGGCCCAAAACACACCAGTAAGCGAACAAAGTCTTGGTTCCAGATGAACAAGATTGATGTTATGGAGTGGCCAGCCCAATCCCCAGACCTCCATCCCATAGAAAACTTGTGGGGTGACATCAAAAATGCTGTTTCTGAGGCAAAACCCAGTAATGCAGAGGAATTGTGGAATGTAGTTCATAGAAAGAAGTGGCTGATCTTTAATGCAGTATCTACATTGCCCATTATCAGCAACCATTCATCCAATGTTCCAAAGGCCCATTCTGTTTACTAATCTGATATCATTTTAAAAGGCTAACTGAGAAAACATTGGAGAACCCTTTTGTAATTATGTAAGCACATAATGTAATCTGAAAACTGCTGCCCTGGTTAAAAAAACAATGCATCTGATCTCAGCTGGTATTCTTTCTGGAATGGAGTGGAATGGGAATTTCTAAGTGACCCCAAACTTTTGACCGGTAGTGTGTGTGTGTTTTGTGAATGAAGAGGTACACAAGTTGACGCGGCGTCTGTGTTTGACCAAGCAGCGACACTCAGCCCCTAAAGTTTCTGAACCTTTGGAAAGTACTACCACTGGAAGAGGGACTTTGTTTTTTTTTAAGACCTGTAACTATCATTCAGGAACTAAATTTAGTTCATGGTTCCACCAGTCGAAATGCAGGTTTAATTGCTAACTTCCTCAAAAAAGTTCTTGGTCCCCTGGTAAGGTTCCTGTGGTGGAAGTGGCCTATTTGTTTACAACTATCTGCCAGCATAGCTGTCAATTAAACATGTTCAGCGGCCCGTCCACTCAGATGCTTGGAGATTAAAGGAGCATTTCTGTATTCCTCCTTTCAATATAAACACAATTATTAACAAGAAATCTGAAAAACACTTTGACATGAGGTCACTTTTGTGTTTTCAGTTATAAATGATCTTCACTGATTAAAAGAACATCGACCTATGCAATAGTATTTGCCCAACAAGACATGCAAAAGAATACATATTTTGCTATAAATCATGGTACTGATGTGTCTTTGATGAGCTCTGTACAGACCGCTCTGTTTGTGTGTTGTGAGGAAACTGAAATAGAAAACAGCAGCCTGTCAATATCCAACAAATGAGAAATGTCCTTTCAACGCGCAGTCCTTCAACCAGCACAGCGGGGTGAGAGTATCAGCCTCTATTCAAGCCTGTGTGTGACATTGGGACATTTTCCTTTTGTGCAAATTATGAGCAGGGAGCAAACTGTTGCTATGGAGACTGTAGTTAGTGATGCGGTGGGCAAAGCCACACCAACTAATGTGCAGGAGTGGACTAAGCTGAACATACTGAGAGGATCACAGAGTACACAAGCTACCACAGGCACACACGCACATAGTCTGAGACTCAAAAAAAGCTAATAAAAGGCTTTCACTGATCTATATTTTCTCTCTGAGTCAGGTGTTTTGAATGCTTTTTCGCTGTGGTCACATTTGAAAGCTTGGATGAAGCTTTTTTAACACTCGGGAATAGGGGCAGAAGAGTATGTCATTGGAGCTGCTGCACAGAAAGAAGATGTAGGTTTGCTGAGTGGAATGAGATTCCTGCCTGGGAATAGCATTGATCACATTTCACCACCCTTACCTGCACTCCTAAGTTATTATCATGCTAAGAAAAAGTGGATGGATAAATAGATGGGTACGATGAGAGCACAGACTGGTGGAGGCGCAGACAGCAGGATGGATGGAATCACTACTTTTCCAGAAATAAACTGATGGGAGAGAAGGGAAGAGGATAGCAGGAGAGGACAGAGTGGAGGCAGTTATCTCTAAATATAGTTTACGTGCTAGAAAAGCAACGTTTGGAAAGGGTGTTCCACTATCTGCTGCTCAGTGTCGTTGTTGTCTTCTATCCCCGCCTAGCCACTATTGGCCTCCACTAAAAAGCCACAACAGCAGACAGCCAATTCAATTCAATCTCTGTCTGATTGGAGGGAACAGATCTGATTACCTCTCATAGAAGGCACACACAAACACATGCAATACACACACACTCAAAATACCATTGTTTGTACTCTAAGATTCCTCAGGGAGAGATATCAGAGTAAATGGCTTCGGTGATTGCGCCAGATAGACTGGATGTGTGCATAATATCCACACGAAGAAGATAATGTGTTTGCTAATCGCACACCAGAGATGAGCAAACCCACACCCACACCCACACACCCACACACACAAAGGATAACAGCTGCACAGCTATAACCCTTAACCACTCTTTTCAAGCCGTTGGCTGCCAGCTACACTGCAGAAACACACTCCCACACATACTCAGTCAAACCCCATTGTGGGAGAGTCGTAATTTTTCAGAGTTGTGATGGCAGTCAAGTTATTATAACTTCATAATCCTATTCGGTGTCACATCATGAAAGACAGACACGTATCTGTGAATGTTTTATTTGAACATTCAATGATGTTATGAATACTGCAAATAGAAAAGAAAAAAAGTCTTCGTCTGTTGGCCAGAGCGGGCAATAAATGCCAAAAAATTCAAACTGTGTTAGGTTTACAAGTAGAGTTTTAGGAATTAATAACAGCCAAATGATTGCCGGTTAGCTGCCAAAGTGGCTGCTTGGGTAGGCCAGCTTACCAATCAGAGTCACAATTTATCAGTAGCTGGCCTGAAATATTCATTCACAACCCTGATAATGTCCATATACAGTGGGGAGAACAAGTATTTGATACACTGCCGATTTTGCAGGTTTTCCCACTTACAAAGCATGTAGAAGTCTATAATTTTTATCATAGGTATTCTTCAACTGTGAGTGACGGAATCTAAAACAAAAATCCATAAAATCACATTGTATGATTTTTAAGTAATTCATTTGCATTTTATTGCATGACATAAGTATTTGATACATCAGAAAAGCAGAACTTAATATTTGGTACAGAACCCTTTGTTTGCAATTACAGAGATCATATGTTTCCTGTAGTTCTTGACCAGGTTTGCACACACTGCAGCAGGGATTTTGGCCCACTTTTCCATACAGACCTTCTCCAGATCCTTCAGGTTCCGGAGCTGTCGCTGGGCAATACGGACTTTCAGCTCCCTCCAACGATTTTCTATTGGGTTCAGGTCTGGAGACTGGCTAGGTCACTCCAGGACCTTGAGATGCTTCTTATGGAGCCACTCCTTAGTTGCCCTGGCTGTGTGTTTCCCATCGTCAATGCTCTTACTGAGGGAAGAAGGTTGTTGGCAAAGATCTCGCGATACATGGCCCCATCCATCCTCCCCTCAATACGGTGCAGTCGTCATGTCCCCTTTGCAGAAAAGCATCCCCAAAGAATGATGTTTCCACCTCCATGCTTCACGGTTGGGATGGTGTTCTTGGGGTTGTACTCATCCTTCTTCTTCCTCCAAATACGGCGAGTGGAGTTTAGACCAAAAAGCTCTATTTGTGTTTCATCAGACCACATGACCTTCTCCCATTCCTCCTCTGGATCATCCAGATGGTCAGTGGCAAACTTCAGACGGGCCTGGACATGCGCTGACTTGAGCAGGGAGACCTTGCATGCGCTGCAGGATTTTAATTCATGACGGCGTAGTGTGTTACTAATGGTTTTCTTTGAGACTGTGGTCCCAGCTCTCTTCAGGTCATTGACCAGGTCCTGCCACGTAGTTCTGGGCTGATCCCTCACCTTCCTCATGATCATTGATGCCCCACGAGGTGAGATCTTGCATGGAGCCCCAGACCGAGGGAGATTGACCGTCATCTTGAACTTCTTCCATTTTCTAATAATTGCGCAGTTGTTGCCTTCTCACCAAGCTGCTTGCCTACTGTCCTCTAGCCCATCCCAGCCTTGTGCAGGGCTACAATTTTATCCCTGATGTCCTCACACAGCTCTCTGGTCTTGGCCATTGTGGAGAGGTTGGAGTCTGTTTGATTGAGTGTGTGGACAGGTGTCTTTTATACAGGTAACAAGTTCAAACAGGTGCAGTTAATACAGGTAATGAGTGGAGAACAGGAGGGCTTCTTAAAGAAAAACTAACAGGTCTGTGAGAGCCGGAATTCTTACTGGTTGGTAGGTGATCAAATACTTATGTCATGCAATAAAATGCAAATTAATTATTTAAAAATCATACAATGTGATTTTCTGGATTTTTGTTTTAG
>NC_050183.1:27307259-27394759 GCF_008315115.2 Sander lucioperca
GTTGACCTGCTGAATAATGAATCTGACTACTTTCTGAGCCGCTCTCCACCTCTCCATAGACTATCAGCCTTGACCTCTCTTTCCCTCTCCATCTCCATCTAACAGTGGCTGAGTGCAGACTTGAACAAAACCAAAAGACTGGTGCTTCTTGGGGAAGAGGTAAATCTCTCTTATTCTCTTCCTCCTCCTCTCCACGGCGTTCCCTCGGGCGAGAACAGATGAATTGAGAGGCTTTTAATTTGCTGCAGACAGAACAGAGTCCATTTAATTCTGCCAGCAGAGGCCATGTCGGCAAAATGCTGACAATATTCTTTATCTGGTCCAAACACACTGGAAAAGTGTGAGTCACTCCAATTACAGGCATTATCAGCAGCACTGTTCCACCAAATGGATGGAGAGAGAGTGAGTATGAACAGAGAGGGGTTAGAGGGAAGAGAAATGAACAGAGTGGGAAGAAAGTGAGGGGAGAGGGAACACAGAGTGGGTGAGTAAGATAATGAGTAAAGGGTAGGGGAGAGAAAAAAGCCCAAGGAAGTAAAATCAGAACAGAAAGGAAGGAGCGGCTTCAGCGCTAACCCTGAACATGTCCCCCTCTGTCCCTCTTCTCTTTCCTCTTTGTTCTCTGAATTCGTTCTTCTCCTTCAAGCTGTAAAGTCTTTCAGGCAGCAACTGGAACTTGTGTTGAAGAAAGGCAGTCTGTTAATCCTCGATTTGGACCAGAAAAGAAGCATTCTAGACCCCCCCCCAACCGCCTCAACCCACAAAATAACAGCTTTTATTCTGCAACTACAAAACTCAAGATTCCTAAACATGTTTCTGTGCTTTTACACTGAGTGTATAATCCAAAATATATCACAAAATAATTGCAAAATGAGCACTGAGTTCGGTCTGCTAAATTGCTCCTATGAGAGCACTGCTCACTTAATTGAAGAAGTCCAACTCATCCAACCCCTGCAAGAAAAACTGCCACCAGTCTACTGGTGAAAATGAGCAACAAAACGAGACTCTGAGGATGAAAATGAAAAATCGGCTGCAGCACCACTCTCCAGACCTCTCCAAGGCTCCAGACATATGGTTGTTTCTGCCGAGCGTTCGGGGAAGAGTTCCACATCTAAGCTACAGTCCATGGAGGGGAGAACAAGCTAATTTCTCAAAAAAGCAGTCCATGTCTAGCTTCAGCTGTACAAATTCCATGCCCCCCCCCCCCCCCCCCCCCCCCACCACACACACACACACACACACACACACACACACATATACACACGTGTTTGTTTCACTATCTTTGTGGGGACATAATGCATTCCCTAGCCCCTTACCCTAACCTTAACCATCACAACTAAATGCCTAACCTTAACCCTTACCCTCACCCTAACCATAACCTAATTCTAACCCTAATCCTAAAACCAAGTCTTAACCCTCAAACAGCCCTTTAAACTTGTGGGGTCCAGCATTTTGGCCCCACAAAACTGTCGGGACCCCACAAGTATACTGTATTTCCGGTTTTTGGACAAATATAGTTAAATAAGAACACACATACACACACACATGAAAGAAAAAGCAGCGCCGTCAAAAAGCCATCGTGAACACTGTAGTGGCGGTATGACCTGGAATCAGCGTGCAAGCTAAAAGCAGCAACAGAGTAGGATGTGAACAAGGCTTAGTGTGTCTGGATTTAGACAGCAATCTGAAGCCGTACCAGAGGAGACGCACCGGAGGAAAGGAAAGGGAACGAGCAGTAAATTGGACGTCCGTAAATGGGGCGCTGCCAACAAGCGCATGTCGGTGATGTGAGGATCTGGTGTGTGTGTGTGTGTGTGTGTGTGTGTGTGTGTGTGTGTGTGTGTGTGTGTGTGTGTGTGTGTGTGTGTGTGTGTGTGTGTGTGTGTGTGTGTGTGTGTGTGTTTCTCTCACTCTCAATAAACAGGATGCTGCCAACAGGAGCTTAATGCCCAAAAATCATCTGCAGCTACAGTAAAGTCTGCCAGGCGAAAGGAAAGAAAAAAGAAAGAAAGGGGGGGGGGGGGTGCTGGCTCTCTACCCTCCCCTCTTTCTCCCACCTCCCACTCTCAGGGTAATTGTGTTCTGTCCATCAGGCTCAGAGTTAGATTAGCGCCTCCACTCATTCAGCTCTCCTGCCATCTCAATAATGAATCATCATAGAGACCACCTCTACACTACCTTTCTCACTACTTGTGCTCTGTCGCCCCCCCCCTCCCCTCCCTTCCTCCCACCCCTCCCCCCTGTTCTCCTCCTCCCCTCCCCCCTCACCAACGGCACCTTTGTATCCTGACACCAACGCAAGGCCCTTATCAGCAACACTTCTCTCTTCGGAGCTGTACTGGTTGATGAATAACCATGACTGCGGGTACGAAAGGTTACCCATGTTACAGTCTGTCATGGTTCAGATGTCTGAATGGTAAATGAACAGTCTTTCTTGAAACTACATTAACAATCAGACGCAATCAAATGCTCCTAGTTTTAGGCACAGAGATGGTTAAATGCACCGTGAAATGTCAACTGATAGAGCGCACAAGCAAACCAAAGATTGTAATTAATGTCAATCAAAGCCCATTCTATCTGGAAAAAAAACAATGGTGTACCTAACAGCAAAAACTAAAATATAAAATATCGAGACCTACCAGTTTATGATGTGGAGTATGTGAAATACAGTGTCCACTCAACTCCGGTAGTCTAACCAACTCAGGAAAAGACGAAGAGCGGTGAAGTATGAAACCGAGCGTAACAGAAAAGAACGGTCAAAAGGGTGAAAGATCAACTAATAGAGGTTAGAGGATAAGACGTACAGTACCAATGGGCGAATGAGTTAATAGGCTGTTTATGTGTAAGAGCGCAAGAGAGAAAGACAGAGAGAGAGAGAGAGAGAGAGAGAGAGAGTGAGTAAGGGAGATATGAGAAAAAGAAAGGCCTGAGGATATGAGCTGTGGGTTAAAGTTCACACCCAGATAACCGGTGAATCATTTGACTTTATACTCCGCCAACAATAAATTAAGTCCAGTGTCATTCATCCCATGTCACAATTATTGTTAGAGATTAGCATAGAACTAAGTATGGCTGACAGATGGTGAGTATTGAATGTATAGAAAGATTTTAAGTGGCCTAATTTTCCATAATCGAACCACAGCCATGTTAATGATCAATAATCAACTACTCTTTAAAACAGAGGTGCCCAAATTCTTTCATATGAAGGGCCAAAATGTACCTGGATGGAAGGCCACGGGCCAAAAATAAATGTCGATGTTGAAGAATACAGTAATTCTTGCCATTCTCCATAGATAAAATGTACGTATGTAATTTAAATGGGAAGTTTACCAGCACTGTGCATTACATTGCCGTTAAACTCAGATTACGTACTTTTTAACTGCACAAAATGTACGTTTCGTAGTCATTACTTTTAAAATAAAAGGAGAATAAGCATGAGCATGTCAAATCCATGGCGGGCCAAAACAAAGAGCAAGGGGCATACTTGGCCCGCGGGCCCCAAATTGGGCGGCTTTGCTTTAAAAGCTCATAACATTAAAACAACGCTAGTTTCACAACACAACCAGAGTAAATTAGGTATTTGAATCACAAATGAATTCAAATGAAATAAACACGTAATTGAAAACCGCAGTTCAACACATTTTTTTTGAGGACAATACAACAAGACTAAACAAGATTCTTAAAACAAATCCCAGCCCGGTCTTGTCTCAGCGAAAACGGCTGTAGCCAAATGCCTCTGTGTGAGGACAGATCTCCCCCAATCCCCTGGCAACAAACTGAAGTCTAACTGGTTTTTATGGGCCTGTACTGTGGGGTCAGGGGTGAGCCAGTCCAGCTGTTCACTAGTCTGGCTATCACCAGACCAAGCTCAATCTTTAAAGATTGAACATTAGTCTGGGGAGTCTGCTCTGTATTTTCTACTGCACAAGAGGCGTGATCAACGGGCATAGTTCAAATGACTCTGTACGCAATTGGATAGTCCTTCAGCCAATCAGACCAACGATCCGGGTGACGTACTTTACACACACACACACACACACACACACACACACACAAACGGGGTTTGAGCTGAGCTCCATTCTTTTGGCCACCAGCGGGGCTATAGCTGGTAAATTAGGCTTTTACCAAAGCCGGTTGGTAGTAAGGCAAATACATCCTTCTTTTGTAGGAATTGTTCCAGGGCAAGTTTCTGTTCCGTTTTCAGAGAAAACTTGCCTTTGAAATCTTTTAAAACAGCAGCAACAGCGGCATCAACGGGTTGCCGTTGTTTTTGGCCGCCATGTTGAAAGTAAACAAAAAGCTGCTTGCCTTCGCTTCTCTATCGCCATCGTTTTTTAACCCGCCAATAGCGCGCCAGGTGGATGAGCCAGTTTGTGATTGGTCCCCGCAGATTTGTAATGGAAGCAGGATAGAAAAATGTACAGGTTTCCAACCTGAGCTGCAGGGCAAATCAAATCGCTGGCAGATCGGGCTGGCTTTACCCAGTCTAGCTGTTCACTGTAACTTGATAAGAACGTGGTGGATTAGTTTTGCAGGTGAGCATACTGTAAAAAGTGGTTAGATGAAGAGGTACTGGCACTTGTTGCACTCAAGGTAAAAATGCCAGCTTGTTCGTTACCATTATTCTTAAAGGTCCAGTGTGTAACGTGTTTAGTTGTTCATTATCAAAATCTGTGTTCACAAACTTGTCCTTTTTCATGAATATTTACCACCACCATCAATTCCAAGTATTCCTTTTGGCTTGAAATTTTACACTTGCATTCGCATGAACTGGGGTATACGCTCCATATTCATGCGCCATCTTGAAATACGTTAGCCTGTAAGGGACATACAGGACATACTGCTCCGCCTTTTGCGGACCAAATACCGAAGCTATTAATCCAGAAAATAATCAGCAGATTAATTTAATGAAAATATGTGCACTGATTACTACCTTAACTCCAAACCACAGAAACTCTAATGTTGTGTTCAAACTGGCCGCGTTACTCGCAGCAAATTTGCGCCTTTGCATTGAATTACGTAATCGCTACGCTGGCAGTGTGAACACACCACGGCATTGCACTGAAGCTCCAAAAGTATAGCACGGTACTAAAAGCTGAACACAGAAAGACCTTTAAAATCTTTCTAACCACCTGTATGACCATCCATTGCATTTGCATGGTTTGGTTGAGGGTGAAGACTGTCACTGTGTGCCACAACATCATGGGTCAATGCAGTCATCGCCTGCTGTCAGAATGTATATGATCACAGCTCACCACACCATAGTACAGCTAAAGAGTGATTATACGAGGCCTGTGGTACAATGGGCCTTAGGCCTCCTGCACACTGCCTGCGTGGCGTGAGCGTGGTGTTTCTGTTGCGTGTCAGTTGCGTGGCGGCTGCGTGGCGTTTTCTATTTCTTTGCACACCAGAAACGTGTCTGACGCAGCGCTGCTGCTGCTAGCCTTGTTTGTACACATGCATGTTTCCCATTGATAAAATGAAATTCAAGCAGTAGTGTACTTCATGTTAAACATAAATATTTACTGATTTGATTACAGCAAAGACAACGTCGGCAGTATTGACGGCAAAATAGGCTACAGAATATTTCGTTCTGTATTGACAGGTGCAATTTTTAAAAAGCGCTAATTATTTATTATTATTTTTATTACATTTATATCTGCATCAAAACCTAGATACTTTCAAACATCAAAATGTCATGTATTAAATGTATTTCTGTGAAAATGACATATAAACATATTTTCGTATTCTATTTTGCCTGGATACGCTTCCAACACGCTTGCGTGTCACGTGAAAAATAGGCGTCGGTCCTATTTCTAGCATGCACGCGTTTTATATATAAACCCCCCCCCCCACACACACACACACACACACACACACACCATATTAGTAGAGATATCATACAATCCCTCTTGAGGTTGGAGCAAGACAAAGAAAAATCCGTGACTTCAGCAGTGCTTACATCTGTACCACATACAAACAACGGCTCAAAATTGTTACTGCAGCTGTCTAGTGGATAAAGCACCAGCTTTTGCAGCAGGCCTGGAGGCTTATAAGAACAGCAGTGCAGCTAGTTTAGCAGGCAGTCAGCCAGGCCAGCAGCCAGCACAACAGCAAACTGCAGGAGGCAAACATGGAAACACGGTGCACGGAGCTGCTCTAGGTACTCCACATGGCTCCCTGCCTGCCTGAATGACTAGAAGGAACATTCAGCAGAGGCCTCATCAGGAAAAGGTAAACATACATACACATACACTTTTCCACCCACAATCTCCTGCCAGAAATAGGATACCCCACAAGATGACAGATTCACATGCACGTGCAGATCGCAAATGAACACAAAAACATGTGCACACACATACAAACATGCCTCACATTGTCTTCACCTAACCTATTTACAGACACGGGGCTGAAAATATCAAAGCGCTGCGCACTCTTTGGGGAATTCCTCCTTTCTCATGTTTTAAGGGGAAATAGATGAAAACGAATCTCGTTCTCCCTGCACCTCCCCTGTGTGTGTGTGTGTGTGTGTGTGTCCTCCTTCATGTTAATGTGCTAAAATATAAATTGGTTGTACTCAACAATGTGTATGAGGCAGTCTTTTTCATGCAGAGTGGAAGCTGTACATGCCTTCATCACCTTTTGGTCGGTCTGATCTCCTCTCTGCCTCCTTCAAACCCAGTCTACTTTTCTACTACATCAGTCTGCATCATGCTCATCTTCCCTATGAACGCTCCAGCATTGCATTTAGGGTGCGACTGATAATTTAGCAATCCATGCTTTTATGCCTTTCTTCTGTTCATCTCTGAAGACATATCAGTGATGGTCTTCACACATCTCTCAGTAACATGAGGAAGTGGAACCTCTCTGGGAATTAGGTTTAGTGATTTATGGTTTCTTGTATAAGAACTGAAGTAGGCAAACATCAGCAATATGGTAATGATCCTGATTATCCAAGTACAGTACAAACACACACCACCGGTCAGAGGGTCTGTTGTGTGTTCCCCTGACCCTTCAGATACAAATAAATACCATATTTAATTATTTTTTATGGCATCTTTACTTATTTAATTTTATGCATCAGCGGTGTGTGAACGGATGAATAAATTAAGAGTGTACAGGGATCAGAATGACAGACACATAGAAGAGGATTGGAGGTTTTTCAGTCGTAGTCAAGAAAGTAACCATGCTCACACTCCCAGCTTCACAATATCATATTTTACAATTTGGCCTGTTGCAAAGAGTGTCGCCAGCAGCTCTTAAGCCAGCGGTCGCTCTTTGCTCTGGAAAACCATCATCACTGAGCTGCAGTCCGTTGCGCTGCTGGTCTGTTAAAAATGTCCACTCAACATGATTTAGATCCCCCCACAGCCCCTCTGGACCCCCATCAACAGAGCCTAAAGTGAGTGATGGATTTGCTACATCTGTGGAGTGGAAGAGAAGAGAAAAGAGGAGGATTCTGGTGCGTAAAAATAGAGCGGGGGCCTGCCGGAGCAGGAGACTGAGACTTAATGAGGGATGCAATCATCAATTATTCAAAACACTTAATCATGGTGTCGCACGATGCCGTTGCACAAACACACACGTGCGCACACACGCAGACAAACATGCGCATACACAGACGTACCACAGGCTTTTCAAACTGGGCCTCTGAAGGCAGACACACAGAGACAGATAGATGGATGGATAGAAATAAAAAAAAAAGGATGACTGTTGCTTCTGCATCATTTTTTACTGACACGAATTATGTCACAGGCACAGTGTCACACACTAAACACACAGGCAGACAGTAGTACAGGGGTACACATTACATAATCCAGAAGCCTCCCCAGATATATAAAAACACATATTTCATATATATATATATATATATATATATATATACATATACACACACACACACACACACACACACACACACAAAGGGTTTTCCCCACCATTATAAGGCTTAGGCGCAGCACCCAAGCTGTTTTGGGCACCATCTAAGCCGAATGAATGTTAAATAAATGTGAGCATCAAAACTAACTAAATAACTTTTCGCAGATCTAATGAAACAATAATTTAAAAAAAATTAAATAAAATAAAAAATTGTAAGAACAACCATTTACACTCACATTCACACCAACTTTGAAGTTTTCTCATTCCTCTAACTTGCATGTCTTTGGACTGTTAAGAGGAAACTGGACCACACAAAGAAGCGGTTGATATGGCAGTTCATTTACCATCTTTTAACGGCATATGCAGGTTTAAGAGCTTTTATTTCAGTAAGTTGACTTACAACAATACCACTGCATCAATCTAATCTATGCTTGTCGCAATTTTCTTGTCACAATTTTTCAATACATGTAGCTATGTAGGAAGATGGTATCCCCTTTCTTACAACCTACAAAGTTGTGATTGGTTGACTGTCTCACCATCCGGCTTAGACAGCCATCAATTGGATTCAGAGGTCTGAAACCAAGTTGGGGACATCATGCAAACTCCACACAGCTAGTGGTCACTGGATCCAATATGCCGGATCTGTATCGGGTATCAGCCATGATCCACAGTGTCTTTGTCAATGTCACTGTAAAGATTCTGTGTTTCCCCTATCAGTCATGAAGGGCCCCAACTCAGCTTTTAGTGCCACAGCGATCTGGCCTCATGTTACCTTACATACAAATAAGTAATAGAGATCAATGGTATTGGATCTGTAAATGGTATCGGAATAGGTGTCGGTACATCCCTTGTCCATTCCTAGACTCCGTGAAACAAAATTATTTTCTCTACAGGCAGCTCACTAACAAAGTGACCACACAAACACACATTTATAATGTATATTCATGTACCTATAAGCATTGGGAGCTAGTTTAGAGTAGCTCACAATTCTGCTCAGACTCTGCACAGACTCTACTTTTTAAAGTAGGAAAGACAAGACATAAAGAGGGGTAAGGACTGGATGGCAGAGAAATGGAGTAGGCATTGACTAAAAGACGCTAAGGATGCTTTAGGCTAACCCTTCAACAATAACAGCCCCAAACATCTTCACTTGCAAGCCACTGGCGTACCCTGCCTGAGCAGCTCGCTGCCAGCAACTTGTACCAAGACATATTTTCTGGAGTGAGCTTTATCGATGGCTTGAAACTCTGTCTGTCTGCGCTGCAGGTCTTCTGAGCCCAGTCAGACCGCAGAGGGAATGTCTAGGTTCAATCTGCTCCCTTCAACCCCTGGGAGAAATCTCCGAGGGGGTACGAGTACATCTTCTCCCCGTGCAGCCTCCTGCCACTAGCGGCCATCAGTCAGTCACAGTTCCTGCCTCCTGCCTGGGTGTCTAATCGCCCACGCACACTGTCACAGTCACCTGCCCTTCCAGTTAAGACAGCCAAACAAAATCAATCTTTACTGAGCGTCCGTGTTTAATAAGGCCCTGTTGTTTCTTATGGACTCTGACAACATGATCAGCCCCCACACACACCACTTCACACACAAATACTGCACATGCAAAAACACACACATACACAGAATAGTAACTACAGCACCAATATGGACACAGTAAGCTGGACATTTAACACTTTCTCACACTTAACTATATCTGTTTGTTGTACTACTTGTGTCTATGTGTGGGCGCACACACACACACACACACACACACACACACACACACACACACACACACCAAGCCCAGATAAAGACGGCACCCTCTGTTGGCATCAACAGACTTCCCACGGGATTGTCAGACTCAGGACACGATTTGCATAATTTCCATTTCTGAATTCCCAACTCTTTGAACTTTTCACAAACATTTCCAGCCAAACACACACACACACACACACACACACACACACACACACACACACACACACACAAACAATGGCAATGTGCAAAAATGTCATGCTGCATATGGAGTCTGTGAAAGTTCCTGGAGGTGAAACTTTCTGCCAGCTCTTGAAATAGACCCTTTTAGCACCCTATGGTCTATTGGACTGCTGCTCTGTGTGAACTCACACAGAGTAGAGGGGCAATTGGCATTCACTTCCCAGTGGGGCTCTGAGTCGATACAAACCTCTTAAAACTCAGAGAAGGCTGTGTGCGTTTCTGGGCGTTTATTCGTGTGTATTTAAGAGAGAAGGAAGGGGTGTTAAGATTTATTTTTCCATCTGCAAGCAGGCATCTGGATGACGTCATTTGTTCCAGGCATGCATTTGCTGTAAATGCTCTTTGGTGCGGATATGCAGGTGTGTGTGTGTGTGTGTGTGTGTGTGTGTATCTGTATGTATGTGTATGAGGTGCCGGTAATGATGGTGTGCTAAAGCAGAGTCCCACCTCGCCAGGGCCCAGTCATCCATCATAGTGCAGCTGCTAATTATACCAATACATACACCAGCACAGAGATGGTTAGGAGAGCTGGGGGAGAGGTGTGTGGAAAACAAAAAAGAGGACAGGGATAGAGGAAGAGGAAGAGAGAGAGAGGGAGAGAGCGAGAGAGAAAGAGAGGGGGAAGATTGTTGTGGAAAAAGTGAAGGAGGCAGCTGGGATTAAAAGAGACAAAGAACAACAAGAATGTCACTGTTATTACGGTACTGTAGGTTATGCTATATAGAAATCCCTGTCATGCCAATAAAGCTAATTTGAATTTGCGAGAAAGAGAGGAGGAGGACGACGATGAGGAGGAGGAGGGAAGAGGGAGCTGGTAGAGAAGAGGCAACCAGCATGAAGAGGAAAGGAAATGTGCTGTCACAGGCTGAGGAGTGAAAGAAAGAAAGTGTGACTGGAATAGGAAATCGGATTCCCCCAGTCCTCTCTCAAACACACACACACACACACACACACACACACACAGAAGCTTATTGCATCTGTGTGGATTCATATTAAAGGCCAGTGGGGGCTCCTTGTTCGACATGACCTCTAAGCTTCTCAGGAATAAGACACAAGTCTGCACTTCTAAAGATTGTGTTTTATTTTCAGAGATGACTTTATGGATAAATCTAAAAATCCTCTCTGTCTGTGAGATGGAGGTGATTACATTTATACAGAAGCATCAAGTAGAAAGTATTCATGTTTTAAAGAACGTTAGGTCTCATTTTCTTCATTATCAATATCTTCCTGAGTTTTTTCTTAATTTGTTCTTAAATTGTTTCTAAGAAAGGAGCAGTGTCCAACACCTTTGTTTTAGAACGAGGACCAAGGCCCAATTAATCCTCTCTTGTTTGCTATTTTTATTGAACCTCTGAGCCAGTGGATCATTCAGAATGAAAATATTAAAGGGATAGATATGAAGGGAGGAGAACAGAAGATTTAATTATTTGCTGATGATGTATTGGTTTATCTGTCCAGCCCAGAACCTTCACTTGAACAGTTATTCTCACTTCTCAATCACTATGGCTCCTTCTTGGGATATAAATTGAATTTTTTTTAAACAAAATTTCTCAGTTTTCAATATAAACCCTCAAAAGATATGATGACAAAGTTTCAGCTGCATTGGGGGGCAGAATCCATGAGGTATTTGGGTGGAAATTTACCAAAAGATTTAACAAAATTGTTCTCCATTAATTTTCTTCCCCTCAATCAAAGGAGGATATAAGGAGATGGGACCTAATTCCTCTTCTTAATTTTGGATCACGGATTGAATCGATTAAGATGAATATTTTACCAAGCCTGTTGTACTTATTCCAGTCCCTTCCAATAGATCTACCAGACCAACAATTCCAGGAATGGGACAAACTTATCTCAAGGTACATCTGGCAAGGGTAAAGACCTAGAATTAGATATCAGAGTTTACAGCTGGGGAAAAACAAGAGAGGGGTCGCACTCCCATGCCTAAAAGATTATTATATGGCAGCCCAGCTAAAACCTTTGACATGTTGGTGCAATCCAAATTACTTTGCAAGGTGGAAGGAGATTGAAGAGGCTATAACGAGGAGTTTCCAATTCAAGCAGCAATCGGGGAAAAGGCTTTATTAGACAAGTTAAGTGATAAAGGAAATCCATGGGTTTGTTTGACACTTAAGCTGTGGAACAAGGTACTAGCCCACAATAATTTAAAAGAGGCTGTCAAAATTTTTAGATGGTGTGCATACAACATAGATTTTTTACCCAATAGTTTAGACGGGAGATTTAAGCGATGGGTGACTCAGGGCCTGACAGCATACTGTACTTGTTTTATAAAGGGTCGATGAATAGTTCTGAAAATCTGAAGAGGCTTGAATAACGGTGATTTTTACAGATTTCTTCAAGTTCAGCACTATATGGGGAATTAATGACTCTAAAAAAACAAAGTTACTTAGATAATATTTAGCTAAAAGTCTATAGCGAGGCTTATGTTTTGAACTCCATATTTCTCAAAACCATCTCAAAATTGTATAGGGGTCTACAACAAACAAAAGGTAACTCATATGTCAAACAAAAATGGGAAAAGGAAGGAAACTTGCATATAACGACGAGGATTGGGAGAATATATGTGAGCTACAATGGAAAAGGTCTAGCTCGGCTTTATGGAGAGAGTTTTGCTGGAAGAACCTCATTAGGTTCTTTATTACTCCAGAACAAAAGGGTCATTATCCACCCAATCTTCTAACTGCTGGAGACAGTGTGGATTCCCAAAGGCAAATCATTACCATATATTCTGGTCTTGCCCATTAATAATAATAATAATAATAATAATTCCTTTCTGGCAAGGGGTTCATGATGTTTTGCAAACTAGTCCAGGTGGACATTCCATTTAAATTGGAGACCCTGTTTTTGGGTGCCCTGCCTTTAGAGAATGTGCCCTCTCATGTTGGTTATCTATTTCAAATCCTGAGTGCAGCGGCCAGAAAAGCCATCACTAGAAATTGTCTGAAACCAGCAACACCAACAATCGAGGATTGGATGGACATAACTTATATTTTTAGGATGGAAAGAATTACTTTTTCTATTAGACTGCAACAGGACAAGTTTTTGAAGAGTTGGACTGAGTACATCACACCGGTACGACCATCATTTGTTTAAGTTGCGGTCTTTGTTTTATTTTACTCTGTATTGTAAGTAATTTAAGTATATTGAAGGCACACCCCAACATTATGGTTCCTTTAAGTTTTATTTATTTTTTTATTTTTATTTTTTCATCTATTTTCTTTTTCTTTTTTTTATGTAAACTTTTTTATTTAAGATACTTTAATGGTCATTATATGTTTCTGTAATATTTACTCTATTTCAATTTTAGTACTCTTACTTACTTTTATACAACTGAATTTTATGCTTGACAGTTGAGGCTTGTAATAGGAGGCTTACATTGTTTGTTTTGACCTTCCTTTAACTTAATAAAAAGAGAATTTCAAAAAAGAAAAGTTTACGTCTGATTCATGACTTGTTCTTAAACAGCAGAATTGTTCGCAGTTATGTTCTTAGAATGATGAATCCCAATGTCTTCGTAAATGTAAAGCTTGTGCCTGTTGCTTCTATTTAGCATAGGTAAACGCCCCGTTAATTCCCATAGAAGGGCATGAGATGACATAGGCCTAGCACAATTCATACACAATGGCAATTCAAAGTGTATTTATTAAAACAAACACACATATAATTATGTGTAAAATAATGAAAATAATTAGTTACAAAATTATAAAGGAGAGAAATATTACATTTTAAATTAGAACGGTCGAAAACGGTATAACTACTTATTCTGCACAAACATGTCAGCTCTCAATTGTGCGTAAGAGTGCTCTTGAGTGTGCGTAGATTCTGTTAGAAGAAATCCCAAACAAGAAAACATTCGTGAAAACTGCGTGAGTGGGGTTTAAGAACAAATTTGTTCTTAACAACGTTTGGTGTAGGGCGCCCGGATAACTCAGTTGGTAGAGCGGGTGACAACATAGGGAAGTTTCTCCTCGACGCAGCGGGCCCGGGTTCAATTCCGACCTGCGGCCCTTTGCTGCATGTCATTCCCCCCTCTCTCCCCTTTCATGTCTTCAGCTGTCCTGTCAAATAAAGGCCTAAAAATGCCCAAAAAATATTCTTATAAATAAATAACGTTTGGTGATTGAGGCCCAATGGGCTTTTTTTTATGTCTCACTGACATTATGCGGTTAAACATGGAAGAATTTTGGTCCATATTCATAAACATCTCGTGAAATGTCATGTTCAATTCCTGCAACTGCAGAGTTACTGAACAAGACAGAAAATATATTCATAGAAACATGAATATTGGAGTGGTGCTTTTAAAGAGAACTAAATCACTCAAGGATCCCTTTGGTTTGTTGAAATAAGAATAACTGGAAAATCTGAGAAAAAAAATGTAGTTATTTAAAAGGCATCTTAATACTGCAACTGTGAAGACATTTAAGCATTATTAAGGCTTCTCAAAGCACCATGAATGTTCTCTATAAATTCATATGACCACATGAAGAATATCTAAAGGATTCTTTATCGTCCCAAAACTTGGGTGTTAGAAAAGCCTATCTGGAACAAACTCCCAGAAAACTGCAGGCCCGCTGCAACTCTCAGTTCTTTTAAATCAAGGCTGAAGACCTATCTTTTTGATGTTGCCTTTCTTTAAATAATTGTTCATTTGTTATACTGACGTTGCATTGTTGAAACTGTATGACAATCTATATAAGCTTATAAAGAGAACTAAAAAGTAAGACCGGTGGGAACGGCCCGTTCTGGGAACGGCAAGGATTATGCTTGGATTACATGTATGGAGCAACAGCTTATACATTGTCCCATACTAGCAGCCTAAAATCTCCTATTTTATCTGCTTTTATATGTTTAACTGTTTTTAACTGCTCTTTAATGTTTAATTTTTTATACTGCAGTGTAACTTTTATTCTTACGACGGAGCATTAGGGCCACATCAAGGGAAAAAAATTAAGGAGGAAGATGTGTTATTTATTTTGCATTTTGAGAATAAAGTCGAAATGTCGAGAATAAAGTCAACATAACGAGAATAAAGTCAACATGACGAGAATAAAGTTTAAATACTTTTTCGAGAATAAAGTCGAAATGTCGAGAATAAAGTCGACATGTCGAGAAAAAACTTGATATTTCAAGAATCAAGTCGGACTTTTGAGAAAAAACCAAACTACTAGCTATATTACCTATCACGGACCCTATAGTATTCTACAAAATGCATGAACTCTTTCTCTTTTAGCACATAAACACAGTATGATGATAAGTATTAGGAATTTGAAGAGATTGTGCCGAAAATTGCGTCTGTTCAGAAGGAGAAACCACACAAACTTGGAAGAGGTGGCCAACTGAAATAGCTTGTAATGGACAGATGCGAGGGTATCGATGGTTACACCTACGCATATGTTGTATCACAAGACACAATAAGACACTTGATTTGTCTGATCCTGATGGAGTGGAGCTCAGGCGAGCGCGGCACTCCAAGGACGTAACCCATATCTATGATGTTTCCTACATGGCAGCTGGCATGGCGGACAGTCGCTCTATTAAGTGATAAAGGAGTTGAATTTATTCTCGACATTTCAACATTATTCTCGAAATGGTATAGTTCAACTTTATTCTCGTCATGTTGACTTTATTCTCAACATTTCGACTTTATTCTCGAAAAAGTATTTCAACTTTATTCTCGAAAAAGTATTTCAACTTTATTATCGTCATGTTGACTTTATTCTCGACATTTCGACTTTATTCTCGAAATGCTAAATAAATAAAAAAAAATATCTTCCTCCTTATTTTTTTTTCTTTGATGTGGCCCTAATGCTCCGTCGTATATTCTCGTATTTTATCTGTTTTAAATTTTTTTTAATCGTTTTTATGTAAAGCACTTTGAATTGCCCTGTTGCTGAAATGTGCTATACAAATAAAGCTGCCTTGCCTTGCCTATAAAGGTCCATTTATCTGCACCATATTGAAACCGCTTTCTTGAGATTGTCTGCCCTAAGAAGTAAAATCGCTCAATGTGTCAACCGACTGCCCAAAATAGGAACTACAATGACTCAAACAAGAGCATAATCCAAAGCGTAGAGTTGAGTTTTACCAAATTAATCTTTTGATTTCCCAGAATACCTTTAGCTCTTCCAAAATATAGCTCTGTTGAGAGAGCGAGTGAGACAGAAAAGGCGGGAGAGCTTCTTTTCTCTTCTCATCTTATTCCCAAGACACATCATCCTCTTCACTTCCTGAAGCAAGATGAAGGCCAGCGGGGCTGTGAAATTAGCCTATCAGATGACTCCACCAACTAAAGGAGAACTCTGACTATGCTAATAGACAGGAGATTAAGATATGTAGCTGGGGGGCACAACCACATGAACACACTCCCTCTCTCACACACACACACACACACACTAAAACCCTTTATTCTATGATTATAGAGGACATAATTATAATGGCAGATCTCAAGCACAGAGAGAGCTTTGGCGAATGTTACAGTGTCTTTGATGAGGATACAGGTAATGAAGAGGATTATTTCTTATGTGAGGTTGAACAAAGAGATGAAAAAGATGCAGATGTGTGTGTGCGTTTGCGTATGTATAATGATATACAGAGAACTTAGAGACTCACTAGATTACACAGGACTCTATCTGCTGCAGGCAGACGACTCAGGTGAGGAAGTCCCTCCCTTTTTTCCTCCTCCTGCCTCTTCTCTCCATCTTTTCCTTTAGTCCTACTCCCTTGTTAGCATGGAGTTACACAAACAGGTGCAGCACCCCTGACCCCACACCGCAAGCCCCCCTACAATCTCCCCTTCCTCGATCTCCTTTAACAATCTACCCATGAAAAATATCATTCCTCCCTTCCCTTTGTCTCTTCTCCTCTGTGTTTCCCTCTCGGTCTGATGGCTCATCTTTCTTCATTGCTCTGCCTGCCGCTCTCCCAGGGCTTGCCATCTGTACAGTAACAGGTGCGCTGTGTATGTGACTGATGTGTTTGTTACCTGTAGCGCTGCCTGCAGCCACAGTCTGCCTGGAGAAAAGCTGCCTCTGCCTATCTGCCTCCCGACCTACTAGCTACCACTTTGCTCTCTTTTTGGACTCCTTTTCCTCCGTCTCTCCTTCAGATGGCGACGGGATGAGGAGAGGAGCAGGAGATGAGCGTTGTAATGAGTTGGGGAGGCAGCAGCAAGCTGTCGTGTGTTTGGAGCTTTTACCAGCCGTGCTGTGTTCACTGTGGTGGAGTTTGGGTAATTAGTCCCACCAGTCTATGAGTGTGCGTATACATGTGAGCATATATAGGGGTGTGTGTGTGTGTGTGTGTGTGTGTGTGTGTTCCGCCGGCTCATCTCATTAGTCTAGCAGGTAAGTGATTAAACTCTGCAACACCTGGAAGTATCCTCCATCCCTCCCATCTTTGCTGTTGTCTTAATTTACAGCTATACCCCTGAGAACTCCCTGGCCCAGTCATAACATACTCCACAGGATGGCTTCTCACACACACACACACACACACACACATTCCGACATACCTGCATTATCACAGCATCACCTAACTCAAGCCTTTTTCAGACATGTCTGTAACACTGCTGGGTCCATCTGTCTGTTACAGTAATGGCTTTTGGACTTTCAAACATACGTCTCCATTATGGCTCAAATATATATGTGTGCCGTCTGTGGCTCAGCAGGTAAATTGCAAGGTTGGCGGTTCAGCCCCCGGTCCCTCTTGTCCACACTTAGAAGTGTCTTTAAGCAAGTTGCTGAATCCCAATTGTCTTGCATGGTCGCTCGCTACCATCTATGTTTTAATGTGTGTGACTGGGTGAATGAGAGGCAAAATGCAATAAACTTTGGATAAAAGGGCTATATAGATGCAGTCCATGCTATGAGAAGACTTTTGGATAGAGCTGCAATACTGATCTAAGTTATCTTACAAGCTGCACCACTGATACATTTTAAACTTATTTTGAAGCTGTTGAAGCTTTAATTGATGCCCATGGTGAGCAGAAGTTCGCCCCAGTTCTCAGTATACGTTCCTCTAATAAATGCATGATAAAGGGTGTTCCAACGTGACATCATGACTTTGTGTAAACATAGTCGCAAGTACGCCACTTGGCTTTATCTGTACGCATTTTGAGCTATCCGCGTGTGTGTCTACGCTGTATACAGCAGACGGGTTGGGTTTAGGAAAAGAAGAACGGGACGGTTAGGTTTAGGAAAGGAAGGGGACGGTTGGGTTTAGGAAAACAATAACGAGACGCGGGACAACAACGGCACGGTTGGGTTTAGTAAAAGAAGAACAGGACAGTTGGGTTTAGTAAAAGAAGAAAGCGACGGTTGGGTTTAGGAAATGTGACACGCGGGACACAATCCCTGGTCTCCTGGGTGAAAGTCCTGTGTTGTTTGACCCATCCACCACCCCAACCAACCTCCTTATGTGGATTTTCGGGCTTTCATACTACTCGCTACCGTTCTTTTCTCAGGAGAACTTGGCGTAAATTGACACACTATCGCAATGTAATGTAAGTCAATGGAGGCCAAACGGCGTTGATAAACACGCTAAAAAGCGATTATGCGTCTTGATAACACGCCAAAAAGGCATACGAATTGGCGTGTCATACATACGCCACTTATTGAGATCAGTCTGGGTGTTCTGAGTGACAGGTGGCGATCATTGACTGTAGGTTTCATTCAGCCTGCCTCAGCTCCACGCTCCACCTCCCGCATCCGACATCAGGCTGGTGCCGCCCACTTTGAGCTTCATTTTGGCTGTTCAAAAACCTGTGGGTGAGGTCACGGAGACTCCATACACGGAGTCCATATTTTATACAGTCTATGAGTCCGACAGCAGATGTGACTCTGATTTAACTCTTATTTGCTCACATGAAGTGTTTCACTATTCATACTGTAAGCAGCAAATTTAAGGAGCCAGATTGTCAGCAGATCATTGTGGTTTTCAAAGTATTGTTTGTATCCTTTTTTTGTCCTGCATTGCAAAGAGGGAAATAATAAAAACATATTTTTACAGAGTGATCTGACATAAACATTTACTCACAACTTGGTTTATTGTCCCACGAGATCTTGCAAGATTAAAATGTGACGAGACATATCGTCGAGGTAAAAATGGTCTCGCGATATCGGTCACACGTGCAGAGCAGCCGCCAGTAGACAGAGTCTGACCTGGTTGGTCTTAATAATAATACATCTGGCTTTGAAGATGAATATGGCTTGGACCTCTAAATTAGCATAGAAGATCCCCTGTCCGTTAGCCAAAGTTGACTCTGAGTTCACTTTTGCAGAGCGGTAGTGGAGTTGCAATTGTACAAAGGGTTTTCTGTCTTTTTCTTTTTAAATGAGTCAGAAAGCAGAACCTAACTTTACTTTGAATGATATTAAACCAAGAGAAATGTTCTCCCTTCGTCTTAAAAAGGGTCAAAACGAGCAACCTACTTCCTTGTTTACTGCTACAATGAAACGCTTGGTTACATTGTAACCATGGTTCTCTTTTCCAGTCATATTTCTTACTTTAAGTTCTTTTTCTAACTTTGTTCGGTGTTTCACTATGGGAATCGCCTCGGCGTGACCAACTATGGAAGCTCCAATGACACCACGTCTGTCTGTGACAGACAGGTCGAACTGTGCTAGGGCCACGCCCCCCTCATATAATCACAGTCGACCAGCTCCTTACAAATCATTCTCGCTTTCTTCCCGTAAAGAAACTATACTAAGCTCCCTCAGCGCTTCTAGGCTAGCTTGGTTGGTTATCTGCTAAACAGTTCACCAGAGGTGGAAAAAGTACTAAAACATTGTACTCAAGTAAAAGTACCAATACTTTGATGAAATATTACTCAAGTACAAGTAATAAGTAGTTCATTTAAAATGTACTTTAAGTAAAAGTTACTTAGTTACATTAAAAAAACTGTAAAACGGGGCGGGGGGGATCTCTCCCATGTAGTGAAAATAGGACAAGGGGTCATAAATCCAAAACTATTTTGTTTTTAATTAAAGAAAAATCTATACAAATGTATAAACATCTATACAAATGTATACACATGTAATAACATAACACATGTCACACATGACATGTAAGACCCTTAGAAAGGTATAATGTGCAATTTTAGTTCAGACCATCCCATAAAACGTTTTCAAACAATCAATTGAAAGTGAAAGCACCATACATTG
The DNA here is from genome assembly GCF_008315115.2 of Sander lucioperca. Classification (NCBI taxonomy): domain Eukaryota; kingdom Metazoa; phylum Chordata; class Actinopteri; order Perciformes; family Percidae; genus Sander; species Sander lucioperca. The sequence continues at coordinate 27,327,293 of NC_050183.1, forward strand.
TTAGTTCTGAGGGCCATCCTTCTTTTCTTCACAAACATAAACAACAGTTATAATGCAAATAATATAATATAATGCACCCACTGTGCGTCAATGCCAGAAAAGATACTGGAAAGGCGACTGAGGGTGGCGGTGGCCAACAGTCATGACCCATGTATGTCTATATGGATCTAAGTCTTACATCCAAACATCCAGCCAGAGCACCAGTTACCCAAACAGAATGAATCAAAAACCTAGTCACAGTAGGCAGCAGTATATTGTACAGAAAACCACAGAGGAAGCTACTGCCCCACTCTGTCAGTCATTCAATAAACAGTAACAGCAGCAGGCAGCCACAGCAGCGGGCAGGCAGTCATATGGCCAGTTGTATGGGGCTGCTGTGATATTATTATTGCGTGTGTGTCCCTGAGGGCTGAGATGCGATGGATGTCAGCAGTGTAGGTAATAAATTGCGGAGGTCAATTCACTCTGGTTAAGAGGTCCACTCTCGGGGAAGGATCCCTGAAAGACAATACCGGCTTTCAAAATATTCCCTTTCCCACATTTCCATTCATTCTATGGCCTCCGTTTATCAGACTGGGGATCGTTAAGTTGTTCTCTCAAGAGAACTCTGGTCCAAGGCAGCATGAGGGGATCACAGTGAGAACTCATTTGAGGGGCGATTCACAGCAAAGGCCAAGGTAAAAGTCTGTTTTCTCCAGGCGAGTGGAGAGGCTCCAGAGAGAGAGAGAGACAGTGGGCTCTAAAACCCATTAGACATCCACGCAAACGCATGAGGGCACAAGCACACACCAGGTGGCAAGGTGCAAGCGAGGGCTGGGTGAGGTGAGCTGGGCAAATCGCAGCAGCAGACAGTATGACTAATAACAGCAGAACTCGCTGAGGCACACCAGGCAATCACAACCACTTCTCACCTCACTTCTCTGCGTCTCGCACTTCCTGCTGCGCCTTCTTTATTCCTCCCTCTGTCCTTCACTCTTATTCCTAATGTTCCCTTTCTATGTGGCTCCATTTTAAACACATGCCTAGAATAGCACCTTTTTCTTCCCACTTAACTCTTTATGTCACTTTTCATTTTTTGTCTCTTTTGCCCAGAAGGACACGAGTTATTCATAATGGCTGCTGTAGCACTTTGCTGCTTTATGACGTGAAAAAGTTGCTTAAAGCACACACTCCTTACATATATGCCCCATGCTGAATAGAACAGTCCTCCCATGCCCAGTCTGCCTACTTACATTCATACAGCCACATGGAAAAATATGGGAAGGGAAGATAAATAAAGCTCACTTTAGAAGTATCTTTTACAGTACAGCTGCTACCAGCTGCCTCATACGACTGAAGCAATGTGCAGAAAAAGCATGTGTGCTATTTGAAATCACACACACACAAGCACACACGCCAAACATGGTGGTCCACTCAACCACATCATATTATCCACCTCAAAATAAGCCCTCGCCTAATATTTCTGTCAGCTCCAGGCATGGCTATTACGGGTGTGTGTGATTGAAAGCATCAAATCAGTTCAGGCATTTAATCTTGCGGCTCTTAGATCTACAGTAGCCTATCCCATTAATCCACAGAGTGAGCATGGCCCCATGGTTGAATGGGTGGTCTTTTAACACCCTCTTACCCAAAAATTACTCATCAGCCCTCAGACTGTTATGGATAGAGAAGTCGTTATCTTAAGGCATATCCAGCTAATTGAAGGCTGCCTATCTTAATGCTCAGATATAGAATGGATGGAAAGTGCATGTGTGTGTGTGTGTGTGTGTGTGTGTGTGTGTGTGTGTGTGTGTGTGTGAGAGAGAGAGAGAGAGAGAGAGAGAGAGAGAGAGAGAGAGAGCGCAGAAGAGTGAGATAGATCATGGCCTAAGGGTAAGGGTGCCATCAAAAGCACTTTTATAATGAAAAAAATAATTTACCCTTCAGTTATATGTCCTCTTCATCATTTGACTGTGTGTGTGTGTGTGTGTGTGTGCGTGTGTGTATGTGTGTGCCTCTAGCAGTAGAATGTGTGTCAGTCTAGTAGATGCTCGGTGGAACTCGATCAAGGAGCACAAATGACCTGAGAGCAGGTGATTGAATCCTCCATTCATCCTTAAAGAAGACCCCTGACCACACACACACACACACACACACACAAATGACAAGATTGCTGGATGTTTAAATCTGCTGGATGCACTTTCAATCCATATTCATTGACAATACACCTATATGCTAGATTTGATTCTGCTAGAATATATAAAGCTTAAAGTTCTGCATAATTAGGGGCGTTCTGCTTTGAGTGAGCGGCGGGCTGCCATCACAGGAGGTGAGCGTAAACTGTAGGCTTCGTTCGGCCAATCCCAGCTCCACCACGCTCAGCCTCTTTGGCCATTTTCGGATTAGCCGACATCAGGCACTGCCAAGATGGCGATGGCCGGCGCCACCAGGAGCCGCCCACTTTGGGCTTCATTTTGGCTCTTTAGAAACCTATGGGTGACAACGCCTATATTTTATACATTCTATAGTCTATGGAAGCAACATTATTTATGTTAACACTGAATAATATTACTCCCTGTCAGATGAAAGGTTCAACAGTCCTACCAATTCCACACAAGTCAGCAACTTTCGCCTCACTGACTTGATTTGAGTCGAACACACCAAAACTCTGCCAGTTCATATAAAACAAAACTTCCAGCATTGTAGCCTACCAAGCTAGTTCTTCTTTATGTGATCAGTGTGAAATGGTGGCAAGCTCAAAGAGACAATATTAGACATGCACTGAACAGGTGGAGATAATGTGGATTGTAATGGGATGTTCATGTTGCTCTGTTTCTGCTGGATAAGTAGGCAATTGTTTGCTAACAGCCCCAGGCTTAACCATAAGAACGTGATAAGCTGATACATTGTCAAAGCTGCTTACTGTAACGTTTGTGTTAGGGTCTTCAACCCACTAGTAGCCAAAAATGGCGTAATGCAGCTTTAAGCTACTTTAGGCTTTCATAGAATAAATGGTACAGCTGTATTTTATTTTCTGTAAATGCTTGTCTAATAAACACATCCTTACTAGCACTAAAGCTCCACTTTTACAGCTCACTCTAAAGCGCAAAGCAGTACTAACTATATCTGGGCTGATTCTAGCTGGAAATGTCCAGCAGTTCAGTGAAGCCCAATTCATTTTATCTTTATTCCTAATGTGTATTTATGTGTCTGTGGGTCAAATCCTTTTCCACAACTGCCAGTAAACAACATTTAAAAGTGGAAAAAAATAAAAATACTGCCACTGGAGGGATATGTCAGTATGTAGGTCTTGTGTGTGTGTGTGTGTGTGTGTGTGTGTGTGTGTGTGTGTGTGTGTGTGTGTGTGTGTGTGTGTGTGTGTGTGTGAAAGCATTAACAACATCATATATAAATGTATTTGTTAAACAATGTGTTTATCTGGTTGTTTTATTTGTGAATACAACGGTACATATAGAAAAAACGTCGCATGGCGTTAAATAATGGCCAGAAAAGTGTTTTTGCAGAACATTATGATGTCACAGTGAAGTTGAGGTAAAATGTTGTCATAATAAGCGTAGGAATTCTTGAATTATGGCCACAAAACGCATTTTGTGAGGTCACAGTGACGTTGACCTTTGAACACGTATAACGTATAAAGTATAATCCTCTTCCTTGAGTCTAAGTGAATGTTTGTGCCTTAATTTGAAGAAATTCTTCTCTCCTTTAGAGGGTCCTGAGATATGGTGTTCCCAAGAATAGGACGGACGGACGGACAACCCAAAAACATAATACGTAGGGCCAAGGCTGTCACCGGCGCAGAGGCATAGAAATGTGACAGATATATTCCAAAAGAAGAAATGTTGCCTGTGGTAGTGAATCCATGAGTGGATCACTGTTCATGGATTCAGATTATCATCATCTAGAGAGATCCGTGGGATTATTTATTTAATCTTTGTGTCATTCTATCCATTTTTTATATATCCATTTTTATTAAAACTGTAGAAGTGCTGTTGTGGTGGTTGATGTGATATCTCATTAAGGACTTCATAATTCTGAGGAGGTTCCTACAGTACGTTATCAAACTTTGCTTTCCTTTAGCAATAAGAGCACAAACTGTCCATTAAAGGCATACTATTATGCTCGCGCTGCAGTTCCAATGAGACAACCTGTAGGGGGACAGAAGCTGGAAAAGTTGCATAGTATGCCTTTAATGGTCCCACCAAACACCAAGTTGATGCTGAAAAGCTCTTTTCCAGTTTAACCCTCTGAAGACAAAAGACGCACCGGCGAGTCCAAGCGAGCGAACACACCTACTCAAAAAGCGATATTACAACATTTAATTTTTGACATTTATTTTCTATTTTATTCATATATTACGCTACTTTTGTGAACCCAAGACTTTTGTAAGGTATGTTTTCACAAGATATTTGGGAAATAGTTCCGCTTTAGGGCCAAATTATCTCCTTATACATTGCTCTGGAACATTTTGGGGCGTCACTAAACAGAAAGCTGAGTTTATTCTGAACATTTTGATATGAAACACACAGGGATCAGTTATATGCAGTGTTGGGAACTAAAAATAAGCTATCCTCTGTGGTGGAGGTATCGGTGTTTTTGGCCACTAGCTTTGTAGATGCGTGTGTCGTTGTGAGATGCTTCATTAAATTAGAGTTGCTTACAACGGATGTCGACAAAGTCTTCGCTCCTGGACATAATGTACACATTACATGCACGTTCTTGCCTTTGACCACAATGAATTTGAAGTAGTATTATAATGAATTATAAGTAGTATATCTCCACCATGAAAATGCCAACTTTTCATCGGATTGCTCCTGACTCGCCATCTCTGCTGCTTCATCGAATCTCTGTTTAGCTGTTGTGTGTGTGTGTGTGTGTGTGTGTGTGTGTGTGTGTGTGTGTGTGTGTGTGTGGCGCGTGTGCTGGCATGTGTGTAACAACACTGGCTCTGATTGGCTACCATGAAACATGACTCTGCCTTAGCCAATCATAATCGCTTACCTCGTTATTAACCCACCTCCTCACTAGCTGTGAGCGAGGGGTGCGTTCGGATTACACAGTTTATTCAATCAATGCATAGTAACGCACCGCATTTAACGTCCAGTAACGTTAACGGCGTTGTAATGACGGGAAAAGTAATTAGTTAGATTACCCCGTTACTGAAAAAATAACGTCGTTACCTAACGCCGTTCTTTTAAACGGCGTTATTCCAAACACTGGTTATATGCACACACAAAAAAAACTTCAAAGGAAAATTCAAGAAGATATCTAAAAATGCCCTTAGACCTCAACATTTAAATGGTGGATATCGACTGTCCAGAGCTCCAAAAACCTAGTGCAACGGTATGACACATAAGAAATGATTAACGTTTGGTGAAAATTTGACAATCATAGCTGACATAATATACTCTCTACGGAGTGCAAACTAGTTTAAAATGCATTAGGCCTGCTCATTCATAATCTGGCCACTCTCTCTCAGTGGTGGCTCTAGCAGTCAAAGTGACTGACCTTTGCACAGCAGGTCCAAAAAAATGGCCTATAGACTGCATTCAATCTGCTTCTCTCACCTCTCTAAATGCATGGCAGAGTGAGGAGGGCCCAAAGTGCGTGTGTGTGTGTGTGTGTGTGTATGTGTGTGTGTGTGTGTGTGTGTGTGTGTGTGTGTGTGTGTGTGTGTGTGTGTGTGTGTGTGTGTGTGTGTGTGTGTGTGGTGTTTGAAGTGCACAGTGGGAGGTAGTGGGATGGGCAAAGAGTAGCAGTGTGTGTCCACGTTTCTACACGTGCACGCGTTCTTCTTATGCACGAGTGTTGATGACAATAAATGGCCAAGGCTGTGCAGTGAAATGGCCACTCACAGCGCTGCAGCACCGCTGACATTGAGAAGAAGCTTCAGTCATTACTCACCTCAGCCTTAACCTCCGCTGAGTCTGAGCTCCTTCTCTTTTTCGCCTCAGTTCATTTTACTCTCATAAATAAACATTTTGTCTATTAGTCTGTCTTTAAAAAGTCTGTTTGCAGAGGTCTATACAGCATAATTTAATCAGATTTGCTTTAGATTGGTATTAATAATTCAGTTACAAAATGTGCTCTACTCAAAAAGTTCTGTAAAAGATTAGAGTGGCAAAGATTAATCGCTTAGTTGTCAACTTTTAAATGAATCGCCAACTATTTTGATAATCGATTAATCTGTTTGAGTCATTTTTTTATGAAGACAAAAGTAAAATTATCTGATTCCATCCTTAATTAAATGTGAATCATTTTTGGTTTCTTCTCTCCTCTGTGACAGTAAACTGACTATCTTTGAGTTGTGGACAAAACAAGACATTTGAGGACATCATCTTGGGCTTTGGGAAACACTGATTGACATTTTTCACCATTTTAGAGACCAAACAATTGATTCGAGAGAACAGATTAATCGACAACGAAAATAATCATTAGTTGCAGCCCTATAAAAGATCAGTTACAGCTAGAGCACAGTAAAACTGAAGCCTCACAGGTAAATGTCCCCTGTTGCTTTAATGCTGCATGAAAAAGCTAATCCCATTTTGATCATTTTTATGTTTCTACCTTAATTGAAACTTAACTTGGTTTATTGGTTGAGCAGATTTCATGACCCGTGAAACCACATAAAACTCCATTCTGTGATCACAAAAGTGCTTGGGTGCGACACTGAAGGGCTAAGAGACGAGAACAGAAGCACACAACTTCGTAGGTGAGCGCAAATGCACGCGGGGGTATATGTGTGTCATGCATGAGCGTATTTAAGTGTGACAGTGCTTGCGTCAGAAAGTGTGAGCTCAGTAGGCTGAATGCTGCAGCATCTGGGTGCCCAACCCGCTCCTCTGAGCCCAGCGAGCGCTGTACCAGCCGGACACCAGATGCTCCAGGGAGAGCGCTCGTGATGTGGTTCTGACCCAGGGACGGCTCTTCTGTCCTGGGTACAGAAGCCAGACTTAGCCCGCCTCCCTGTGTCTGGTAGGGCTGTGCAATTAATCAAAATTTTTAATCGCGATTACGATTTCAGCTCCTAATGATCACAAAAACAATCGGAGAGAAAAAAAAAAAAAGATTATTTTGCACATTACATTTTACAAGTAAACTCTTATTTTGTCTTGTGTTCTGAATGAGAGAAATGTTTAAACGGCAAAAGTATTAATTTCACAGTGCAAGGTGTTTACTGTTGATTCAATAAGTTCAATAATTGCAACATCTTTCCAAAAGACAATGAGTAATTGTGTTGAATAATCGTGATTTCAATACTGACCAAAATAATCCTAATTAGAATTTTTTTCCGTAATCGAGCAGCCGTAGTGTCTGGCGCACACGGCAGCCCTACCTTTGCCTATAAAGAACCAAATTTGATTAGCTGGACATTGTCTTTCAAAGCGAGACACGGTCAGACAGCCTATGTCACTTCCACATGACTGAGAAGATCCTGCCATGCAATAGGTTACCTTCCGATGAAACATAACTGTGAATTAGGTGCAGTGAAGACAATAGCTAATGACGGATATTGAATTGTGACTAATCTGTACAAACAGAGAGTGAGGGAGAGACAAAGGGAAGGATCATGGGACGGTTCAAAATTCATTAGTGAGCAGCCACAGAAAAGCACAGATGGAGAGAAAGCAAAAGAGACAAAGAGAGAAAGAAAGAGGGGGAGAAATATATAGAGGAAATCCTCTAAGGAAAACATATTTCCATTCCTGTCTCTGTCTATTTCTTTCTCTAACTTTGTTGCAGTCTCACAGTGAGTGTGGAAGTCAGTGGAGCCGTACCACAGGGAAATGTAGCTAACAAACCCCCCAGCAAACCTGAGAGCCCGCTCCCTTTCTCCCTCCCTGCTGCACATGCATGCATTATCTATTGTATTGCTTGAATAAAGACTATGGTTAAAAAATAAAAATAAAAAGAGGCATCTCGGCTCCTTTGTACATGGCTGGATGAAAGGCAGAGGACACAAATTAAAATGTAATTTATGATGCTTTGTTTGCCTGTTTCCTCGGCACCTAAAATGTCACAAGGAGCATGTAATACTGCTGGGGTCTGCTGAGACACGACACAGGGTTTGAAGGGGGGGGGGTGGAATCTTGACTTCTGGGGAAAATGAGAATGTAAGGCGTTCAGTTAATTTAAGTGTTAATGCGCTGTGACTCTAGTCTGGTACATGCCTCTGTGTGTGTGTGTATGTGTGTCTTTACCTCCTGCTCTAAAGTGCTTTTGTTTGCTGTGAAAACTCATTAACAAAGTGAACACCTTTGTGATTTCACCCCAAAGTGGTGCTCACTGGAGAACAAAATGAGCAGAAGGACCAGACGTGTTCAGCAGTATGTAAGAGAAAATAGATGAAAATGTAATAATGATGATGTGAAATACTAATGGTGATGTGGAGAAGAAAAAAAAAAAGGAAGAAGCCAACAGTCTCAGTTCCATAATCAACATCTCATCTGAAACAACAGGATCCCCGAAGCTACACTACAGGCAGGCAGAGAGAGATGGAGGGAGAGAAGGGGAGAGAGAGAGAGAGAGAGAGAGATGGAGGGAGAGAAAAAGGCACAGCAATGCTGAGAAAAACAGACAGCAGGAACAGGGCAGAGATGGAGAACCAAAGAGAGAGATTGAGAAAACACAGAAAGGACACTGTGAGGGTAAAGATGTGGAGGGGCGATAATGCACAGAGAAGCAGAGGGCTAGAACGAGGCTGGATGTGAATGAAAAAAATAAAGCAATTACCACGGTTCATTCATTGCCAGACTGGTAGTGAAAAGCTGCATGTAGCCAATTACTCTGATCTGTTGTAACCATGAAAATACTATTTGTGAGGTTTATGAAGATCACCATAAGGTCTTGAGGTCCGATCCAATTTTTCGAAATACCTGCCCACACACTTCTGATTGTTTACACAATTATTGTGAACACAATTATGCATCATTTACACTTACTAAGGTCCTCTGCAAACTAGTAAAGTAGACTTAACTACTTCTATTTATCTGCTTATTCCATTTCACAGTCACAGTGCTGTCTAAAGATAGAAGTCAGGCTGTAAAAGCAAATCATGCCAAATCCACACAGCAGTCTTTTTACGGTCAAATGTAAGGGCAGCGAAAAGTGTGTGTGTTTGTGTGTGCGCTCTGATGTTAGATGCAGATGCTAATCCCAGTGGTGTGGACAGATTGCGAGTGTTTTAAGAAGATTACAGATTACCGACTGCAGAGGCAGATTAGCTGGCAGCTCGATCTGCACCTCTGGATGGACTGCTCTGCTCTCACACAGCCCCTGGTGTGTGTGTGTGTGTGTGTGTGTGTGTGTGTGTGTGTGTGTGTGTGTGTGTGTGTGTGTGTGTGTGTGTGTGTGTGTGTGCGTGCGTGTGTGTATGTGTGTGTGCGTGTAATGATAGTTCTGTGCACATGCTGTGTCTTTAAGTCTATGTGTCTGTGTGATGGATGCTGATTTGTAGAGTATCACAAATACACGTTCTTTCCCTAACAGTGAATAAAGGCCAGGAAATAGGGTACATATGTATATACACACATACTTCTAGTGGGCTGTAAAGATATTCTCGATGCCAATTATAACCGAGAGAATGTCACACACACAAACACACACAGACGCGCAGACACAGGATGTGGATCAATGAGAAGGGCAGCCAGCCAATATTCCAGTCAATTCTCCCTCTTTCCTTTCTCTGTAATGGTGGAACCCACAACTGAAAAAAATACAGATATTTAACATGTTACAACCTGTTTAAAATGCCTCAGCAAAGAAGGTATAATTTTCACTGGGATGTCTTCTTTTCTGTTCTGTTTTTTTTACTGTTGTCAATCCATAAGAACTCCATCTATACTGAGATGTACATTTAAGAAGCATAGAGTTCTTTGTAGCATCTGTAGCTCAAACGGAGAAGACGATAACCCTGGTTCAATCTTAATTTACAGAGGTGAGGGGAGAAAGGGTAGAATACAAAAGGCCTGACGAGGAGGAAAAGTGCACAGCTGTTGTATGATTTTGGAAGTTACCAAAACAAAGACTGCATGTTTTAGTACTGGACATGACAGATTTTATACTGTCCAACCAGTAGAACATGTCCTGTTCTGTAGACATGGTCCTTATTTATTTATTCATGTTGGACCAGTCCAATACGACAGTCAGTTGAAATAAACCTAGTGTTGTATTTGTTATGAATCTATTTTGATGAGTTTCCCGTAACTTTTGTAATTTTACATATGTTTAAAAAATATCTAAATTAATATTGATATTGCAATTTCACATTTTGTCAATACTGTGCAAACCTAATACAAAGATATTGCAGCAGACCTAAAAAGTGCCATCAACATCTAAATGGACCTAAAAGTGAACCATGGTCAGAAATGGTCCAAAGGAAAAGGTATCTGGCTGTGGAGTCGTGTTGTTGCCGTCGTCAAGTCAGATAAAGTGAGGACAAAAAGGCGTTCCCATTGGGCTTCCAGGTCAAACAGGAAAGGAGAAATAATAAAGCTGGTGAACTTGGTGAATGTTAGTTATCTTTATGCACAAGTTTATTTCCACTGCAGCTGCCTGCTCATTGTTTTCAGCACAGCTGATTTAAAGAAAAGCCACTGAGACACAGCCTGCATGGACTCGAGTACGTAACTTGAATAGGCCCTCAATTTGTGGTGGAAGTTGAATTGTATCCATGGCAACAAGTGTCGCTGGGGTGCAACAGCAAAGTAGGCAGCAATGTGAATGATAAGACTGCAATATAACTCTACGGTGTAAACAGTTTATGGGGCAGTATTCCAACAATACATGTTATTTTAACCTTTTGGTTGTCACAGCACTTCAAGCCAGTCATTTGGTACATTCTTCCTGGCTGATAAAATGTTCACGTCAATGTGCTCAATGGTCACTCTTACTTTTAAAGTGCTAAACTTCACAAATAACCCAGTTAAACGTAATTCTTTGCAGGTGGTGCTTCATTTTGTACAGCTTGCCACTTTATGCAGATGTTTACATGGTGTCAGATGACTTTGTGTGCAGCACGAAACTCTTCAGAGTAAAAAGCAGGCTCTCCAGATATCAGAGGTACACCACGTCTCCAACTCAAATACAAATTCAGAGTTACAAGCTTACTTTTGCAAAAGCTGTTACAAGCTTTAGGAACCAGAATACTAAGGTCCAGGTTCCAATGATTTCCTGACGTCAACACTACACAACTTGAAAGAGCTCTTTTTCTGTTTGAGATTTAGTCCTACGTTCATTCAAACAGCACTGTCGACAGTTAAACACCACAGACAACGAGACCTGCTATACTGCATTGGAAAACATAAATTACAAGAGGCAGGCTTGGGTTTTGGAAAGTGACCGAGAGTGAGGCAGAGACTGTAGACGGAGCAGATGGAGATGGGAATTGAAAGAGGGAGAAAGAGAGCCTTCAACAGGGTTTTCTTTGAGTTAACTACACAATACTCTGTGGGTTACTATGACGCCCTGAAGTCGCCTGCTGGGCCCATACAGGCAGAAGTAAGAAGTCTGTTTGGCAGTAGTGGAAAAAGTATTCAAATCCTTAACAAGTAGCACTACTCTTTAATTAATTATGAATAAAATGTCCTGCATTCAAATCTCTATTTTTACTGCTAAAAGTAAATAAGCGACAGTAAAATGTTTACAGTAAAATTACCAAAAGTACTCATTATTAAGGGCAGTCCCCTGTATGTACTGTATGAGAAATAGTTGGAAGTGGCCTTATGGGTTCATTTTTGGATTTAGTAGGTTTATAGTAGTAGTTTATCATTTCAATGTTAGACATGCGCATTCTAAATCTGCTGAGTAACTAATCAGAGAAATATGGTGGAGTAAGAAATACAGTGTTTCCATCTGACATGCAGAACAATTTATTTAGTTTCACAAATTAGAAATACTCAAGGTAATGGACCTCAACATAAAAACTGGTGTTGAGTAAAGGTACATGCAGGTGTTAGGGCTGCATGCTTGTGAGTGACATGCCGATCTGACATCTGTGACAAAATCTAACACATTCAATAAAGTCCTATTTTAAACATGTAGACAGGAAACAACCAATTCACATGCAGCTATACTAATACACCTGTATAAAGGTGATGCAGGTTGTGCAGACAGAGAGAGACAGAGAGAGAGAGAGAGAGAGAGAGAGAGAGGGTCTGCAGAGCACACCAGCTTCATGATTAATGCGGCTTTTAGCTGCAGCGGAGCCTGGGCCCCCTGAGCAAACTGACCGGGTCGCCCATTCAACTCTCCTTCCCTCTCTCTCTCTCTCTCCACATCAACCTTAACCCAGTGACTGAGAACCAGTTAAAGACACCATTCACTACATTTCTACGCCAACACTTCAACATCCGTGTAACCAATGCACTGTACCGCGTTTCACTTCATTTCACTTCACTCACCTTGCGAGCCAATTCCCTCCAAAGTGGGCAAAAAAAAACACCACACATCACTAACATTCATTTAACCCACTGCGGGGGTAGACAGCCTCCCTCTCCAAAGCAGCATTCAATAAAGTAGCCTGAATAAAATGTGTGTGACCATACACTTGAAAAAAGTAGGGTCACAAAAACACACTACGGAATAGGCCTATACGACTCATTTAAGTTGAAGTAGCCTATAATAAGGTTACTATAATGTCACCATCGAGTACTAAAGACAGACTACCCTCTAAGATAATGTTCGCTGGGGGCAGAGGAGCAGGCAAACAGCTACACCAAACAAGGGGAAGCACATTAAGTGCACGTTATAATTGCAAAGATATTTCTGAGGGTAACTTGAGACGGTTTTATCACTTTATAGAAATCACCATGAATAATAATCTCCGATAGAAGGGCGAACACAACTACACACGCCGGGGAGACAGATGCCAAATGCAGCAAATCACGGTCTTTCCTCCCGCCTAACACCACAGACACACACACACTGCCCCTGACCACTATGTTACAGTGAGGGGGTCACTCCAACACACGCGCACACACACACACACACTAAAATCCTGACGGACCAGCAGCAGCAGAAATAGATAATTCATTGCAGTGAGAGGAGCAGAGCGCACTGAATCCACAGGCTCTTCTTAATGTCCAAAAACGCTAACTATCGCACACCGATCTAAAAGTAGCCTACACACTTTGTAGCCCCCTGTGCACGGGACCGGGCCGAGATGTGCCACTTGTGCTGCATCCGTTTAGGCTGTTTGCATTGGCGCACTTACCTTTGCACTACAGCGAAAATGAGCACAGTTAGTTCCCATTTTGTGAAAAGGCTTTAGAATCCATTCATTCCCGCGTATCTCCTCCTGTTTTATTCAGACATCCACAGTGTGTTTCAGCAGGGAGATTAATCCAGTTTTCCATCCCGGGGAGAGCGCTTGAAAGCCTCGTTACATCTTTTTCCACAATCCCCACAAAACTATGCCAGGCTTCTTTCAGCGCGTTTTTTTCCCCCTCCTCGCTCCTCTAGCCCCCTCTTCTTTCCTCTCGCTCTCTCTCCCTCTCTGAGGTTGCCTGGTTACCTCTTTCTGTAGGCTGGTTCAGACCGCCGGCCGGCAGCCAATCACAAGGCCGGGTTCAGCTTAACCCCTCCGCTGCGGAACTGTCCTGATTTACAGCTTTCAAGGAGTGGGAGAGGAGGAGGGTGAGGGGAAGAAAAAGCACTGGGTGATGGTGGAGGATTTAGAAAATGTATATCAACAAAATTATAATGAGCAAGAAAACATGAAAGGAGAAAGAAAGGAGGAGGGGCTGATGGGGAAATTTGGGTTTGGATTTAAAAGTTGTGGAAGAAACGTCATCAGACTTGTGCTTCACTGTTTGGTCTGAGAGTGTTTGTTGTCGTTTAGAGGCTGTTAAAGGATGACTGTACTGTCAAGAGTTTACAGTCATCACACGCTCACTTTTTTTCTACACAATTCTGAGAGACAAGCACTCACTGAGTCATGAATGCATGCAAGCAGTGGTCATCATGCTGCAGCCTTCACTTCACTCAGCACAGACTATTGATTGGTTAACCACCCGCACTTAAGTCATGCAAGCCTGAATTGTCTGTGTGTGAGTCAAGAACTTGGCAAACTTACTCATTTGAGAGTGGGAGCACACTTACTTACTCTAAGAACAATGTTTAAAAAAAAAAAGACAATTTAGGCCTAAAGACAAAATATATATTTTACTCTTACTTATTTAAGTAAGAAAACTTGGATATAAGAGTATGAAGCAACAATACTGACTTCACTCAAGTATAGCATTTATTTAGCATCTATTCTTCCTTAAGCCTTAAAGGAGAACTCCGGTCAATTTTTACGTTAATCTCGATCGCTATAAATATGCGAGTACTGTCGATACCGGCAGGATATCGGAGTTGAAAACGCATCTTGTTGTCACGTAAGGGCCCTGTTCATGTTGCACAGACATTTTAATTGCATTTTGTGTCTGTTAAGAGGCACAAAGGCACTATTTAGAACTACAACTCCGGTTTGCTAGGACCGATTCTGGATGTTTTTTTTTTTTTTTCCATCGACAGTACTCGCATATTTATAGCGATCAAGATTCACGTAAAAAATTGCCTGGAGTTCTCCTTTAAACGTGTGCAGCTTGCCTCCTTTAATCCACACCTCCTTTCACTTTTCTGCCCCTGCACCTCCTCCTCTCCCTTTCTCCTCCACTTCTGCGCCTCAGATCCTCCTCTTCTTCAGATGTGGTGTGTTGTTGTCAGGGGTTTAGGAGCCTCAGCGTGGACACAATTCCTCTGATCTCTGCAAAGACTGGAAGACGCCCCGCAGTCTTCCAACTAAACCTCTTCTTCCACATTCAAGCATAGGATGTAGGTTTGGTTTCAAAGTTGGTAAAAACCACAGTGGGGTGGTAGGAGGCAGGTCAATCTGAGGTGTTGTCCAGCAAATCTGGCTCATTTTAACACACGGCATTGGCTAATCCTTATACGTTGAAAGGCACATTCCTGGGACATTACTTTGTAACATGGGTGGGTAATTCTATTATCTGTGTAATCCTTGTGAAATGATTGCCACTATGATAGCTTTCCAGAGTTGTTAAATCCTCACAGAACTGTACACAGCTGAGCAGTGTGTCTGATAAACCTTCAAACTAATACTCAAACTGGCTTTTGTGGATTATATTTCATCATGTCACAATGTGATATCATGGCGTGCTATCTGTACGCATTTTGAGCTATCCGCGTGTATGTTTACGCCAAAGAACGGGACATTGCATTTGGAGCTATCCGCGTGTATATCTACGTCAGAATGGGACATTACATTTGGAGCTATCCGCGCGTATATCTACGCCAGAATGGGACGTTACATTTGGAGCTATCCGCGCGTATATCTACGCCAGAATGGGACGTTACATTTGGAGCTATCCGCGCGTATATCTACGCCAGAATGGGACGTTACATTTGGAGCTATCCGCGCGTATATCTACGCCAGAATGGGACGTTACATTTGGAGCTATCCGCGCGTATATCTACGCCAGAATGGGACGTTACATTTGGAGCTATCCGCGCGTATATCTACGCCAGAATGGGACGTTACATTTGGAGCTATCCGCGCGTATATCTACGTCAGAATGGGACGTTACATTTGGAGCTATCCGCGCGTATATCTACGTCAGAATGGGACGTTACATTTGGAGCTATCCGCGCGTATATCTACGCCAGAATGGGACGTTACATTTGGAGCTATCCGCGCGTATATCTACGCCAGAATGGGACGTTACATTTGGAGCTATCCGCGCGTATATCTACGCCAGAATGGGACGTTACATTTGGAGCTATCCGCGCGTATATCTACGCCAGAATGGGACGTTACATTTGGAGCTATCCGCGTGTATATCTACGCCAGAATGGGACGTTACATTTGGAGCTATCCGCGTGTATATCTACGCCAGAATGGGACGTTACATTTGGAGCTATCCACGCGTATAGCGGACGGGTTGGGTTTAGGAAAAGAAGAATAGGGTTGGGCAAGGGCGTAAATCCCACGGGGGTCGGGGGGGTCAGGACCCCCCCCCCCCCCATCTAAGGGTTGTCCCCCCCCTAGAAAACCATGCTGTGTATTGTAAATAACAAAGATCTATACTTAAAATATCTGTGTAAGTAGTAAAACAATACAAACCCCAAAAAATGCTTTTTAAGTTTAGGAACATTTTGAGTTCCCCCTCCTTTGCCTCACAGTGGTTTGGTCCACTGCCTGCTGTACTTTAGGAATCGGATCTGCACTTGACTCACAGTCACATCGGGTAGTGACAGGAATGTAGCCATAGACAGTAAGTAGGCGGTTCAAGGCTATTTTATTCACATTAAACATCGGATGAAGTTGTTCTTTTCTCAAATAGAAATGATGCTGAGTAATTAATGAATTAGTCATGACAAAAAGTTTGCTATGTTAGTAATATAATGTAACGTTACCTAGCTTGTTTAATAGTTTGCTGGATAGAAATGCACCCACTACAACTAACGTTACCACGGGATAAGCCTAACGTCATGTGTGTGAACTGATATTAGGGTTAATATTGAAGATCTACAGTTGTGTTTTGTTCAATATGATGTTAAGTGGCTGATCAATAGGTTTGCTGCAAACAGTGTGGCTCATGTGGCTGTCAGGGTGAGCAGATGAGCTTTACCAGTGGCTCACTAATTAACATTATGAGCAGCTAATTTAACAAGCGTACAAAAGTATTGTATTTCTTTTATATGGGGACACTTTCAAAATAAGTCATTATGTTTTAAGGTATTTTTGTATCTTAAAATAAATACATGGTTTTAAAGAAGAATATTTTGGTCAATTTAGTCAGCTTTTTCATTGAATCAAGAGAACCACTGAAAAGAAGGATAATGGTACAGTCTCCATGCTACACTAATGATAGTATTAAGGCTTTCCTCTGTGTACACATGTCCTCTACGAGTATAATTGTGGCTGTATTATTTGTGTCCCCTTCAAAAATTGCTCTTCAGAAATGTTATGTTTATTGTCCCCCCCTACTGTTAGATCAGATTTACGCCTATGGGGTTGGGTTTAGTAAAAGAAGAAAGCGACGGTTGGGTTTAGGAAACGTGACACAATCCCCCATCTCCTGGGTGAAAGTCCTGTGTTTTACCCATCCACCACTCCAACCAACCTCCCTTCGGGGATTTTCAGCCTTTCATACTACTCGCTACGGTGTAAATTCACACACAATCGCAAGGTAATGTAAGTCAATGGAGGCCAAACGGCGTTAATAAACACGCTACAAAGCGATTATGCGTCTTGATAACACGCCAAAATGGCATACAAATTGGCGTGTCATACATACGCCACTTCATGAGATCAGTCTGCATGTCACCTGTACCTCCCGCCCCCACGCCAACACAACCCCTGGTCATTTTTTCGTTTTAACACAGTGCTGTTTCGGGCTTAACACCTGGTTACTATGAATTAGAGCTGTCAATCTTCCCCTATAATGCAGATTGTCACGTTACTGAGAATACAGCTATTAGAAGGTAATATATGAAGTCGAAGCTTCTCTGACAGCTGTAGGGCAGCTAACATTAACTTTAGCTAGCTGTCTCCATGAAGCCCCTAAGCTCCTATAACTCGCAACGTAGTTAGGAAACAAGAACGAGCTAACTATTGATAACATAAGCATTTTGGCTCGGTGGATGTCGATTTTAAAGTCATGTTAAAACTATTTCCCATCCTTCTTCCGATTTCCAGCTGCAGCCTGTCACTCCCCCTGTACTAACGTTACTCGGTACGTAACGTTAGCTCCGTGATGTTAAGACCTCACAACGCCTTGTGTTTCTCACTCCCGCTAACGTATTGTTCATCAGACGTGACATGACAAAAGCATTTCGTTTTCACATGAGGGTAGGCCAAGGTGAGAAGAGGGAGATTAGCTAATGTTAGCTAACATATTTATAATAAAAAAAAAAAAATCACATTGAATAGTAATTTCATCATTCGAATAGTATTGATTTTTGTACTATTCGAATTATATTCGACTTTCGGAATTCGTTCCAACAGCCCTACTATGAATCTATTAGTTTGTCTCCATCATTGTCGGCTAGATTTGCTAGTTAAACAGCTACATCAAATATAGTCTATATCTGCAACGTTCCACTTCCGGGGTTGCTCTCGTTCTGCTGGAAATTCTGCCGGATGTCACTCTTTTCGGATGTCCGTTTGTGGATGTCCGGTACCTTCCTCTTTCTTTGTGTTGGCTTTCTAAACACCGGTGGATTTATGAGGACTATGGTTAACTGCTCCTCAGATCTCTGCAGGCTAAATCCAGACAGCTAGCTAGACTATCTGTCCAATCTGAGTTTTCTGTTGCACGACTCAAACAACCTTTGAACGTACACATGTTCCACCAAAACAAGTTCCTTCCCGAGGCTATTTTGCAGAGGCACCAGGGCTCCGTCCAGCACTTAGCACCGCCCAAGACGATTGTGATGGGTTTAAAGAAATGCAATAAACCAGAACACGTTTTTCTCCCATCCCGGATTGCTGTGTGGACTAACCAGACCCTCCTCCGCTGCGTTGTGGAGGAAGGTGCGAGAATACATTGAATATAATTTATAGAATAGAGTCTGTACTGTTAAAGCCAAAATGTTGGTAGGGACATTTTTTAAGCTTTCCTGAATGTTGGTAAGGATGTATCCATATCATCCCTATTATATGTAAATCTACTCCTATTGAAACCTGACTTAAATCCTAATTTGTCCATCTCAGTAATCTCATGTTGGTCATACACTTCTCTCCCCTACCTTTCTTTCTCAACCACACCACCTCATCACTCTGCCTTCCTCACTGCTCTCTCCTCTCGTCATCTTTTCCTTCCCCGCTCCGTTTTCCTACCTAGGTATAGCTGTAGTTTACCTTCTCTATCGTTGTAGAGCCCTCCTGTCTATCTCACTCCCACACTTTAGTATCTCTGCCCTTTTTTGCCATATCTCCATCCCTCAGTATCTACCTACCTCACTCCCCTTCCTCCTCTCTCACAGTCTCTGTCTGTCTGAGCTTGGCTGAACAGATAACCCCTGGATGCTCATGTGTGCAAGCCGGCAGCTAGCTTCCTCTCTTTCCTCTCACTCCTATGTGTCTCCCCCCCCCACACACACACACACACACACACACACACGCACACACGACTCAATCAAAATTGTAATTGCATAAACACACACCCTTTCTACAGATAGACTCTTTAGGGTAATTTATGGGAATGTCCAGATGGATATGATATCTGAGAATGTAAAGGTCAGCTCTCTCTTACTGTTCACACCAAACATTGTTTTACAGGAGTAAGATCCCTCCAAAACACATATATGCAGAGAGAGAGTGAGAGAGAATGAAAAAAGAGGCACAGACAGCGCAAATGCGTATTATCAGCAAAACGGGTCAAACTCGTCAAAGGCAACAAAGGCAGCTCTCTAATTGCCTGAGCACAGCTTGGCACTGCTGAGCTACAGTGGTGGCAGTGCAGTACAGTGGGATGGTCTCTGACAGACAGTTCTTTATATGGATAAAGGAATCTCTGGATAGAAATGATGCCAACTCAGAGCTCAAACCGGTGGCTCAACAGAGCAGACAATGAGACAGGAAGAGATCTGGAGCACATGGTCATAGTTCAAACTTTTCAAAAGGTGTAGCAACAAACAGCAGGTCTTTTCGGCAGAGTAAGAACAGGCTGTGGCAGTAAAACCATTTAAAATAGACAGGTTCTGGCCATATTAGCCAATGCCATAGTGTATAATATTAGTTTGCATGTTTACAGCGCCTTTCAGGGGACCCAAGGACGCTCTACACATATGGAGGCAGACAAAAGCAAATAACACAAAATAGGAGTAAGTCATTAGTAAGTAGCCTGTTTTTATTCGGTCCGTGTGTTTCAGTCGTGTTAAATATGTTAATCCAGTAGCATTAAATATTTCAATACCACAACATATCAGGGTGGAGGCCCATCCATGTTTTGCATACATAATGCAACATAATGGTGTTCCATCACATTTAGTATTCTAGGTTCTAGGTGAAATAGAAATCCTTGCTTTAAGAGCTAATCATTTTAAACATTAAAGACAACAACCATATGGACTAAATAAAAAGATTAATTTATCTTATTGTTTTCCACAGTATGATGTTTTTATTATGTACATGAATACATTCTGTGTATGGCATTGGCTGGATGAATAAGCTGGCATGTCCATCCTATGAGATGCCGCTATTAGCTGGGTGCAGACAATTTTCTTCACTGCCTCTGATGAAGACATGATGTTGGCAAAATGATGGTTGCTACACAGTATCAAAAGCTTAAACTATAACCGTGTGCTCTAGATTCCATCGCTCCACACTATATTCAAACATGGCATACTGGGTCACATTACATTGTAATCAAATGTTAGCAGATGCCTGTACATGACAGTTTCCTCTAAAAAGGCGTCAATACGTCTGGAGGTGAATTTGTTAGACACATTTAGACTGGAATGAGATTAGCTTTGACCCAAATGCACACAAACGTACAAAGTGACCTGTCTCGCCCACTATCTCCCATACTGCTTATTTAGCTATACGAACACCAGCGTGTGGACTATGGATGTGTTGCAAAGAGTGAATGAACGAGAGAGCGAGAGAGAGAGAGAGAGAGAGAGAGAGAGAGAGAGAGAGAGAGAGAGAGAGAAGGTAGAAGCAGATGGAACAGAGCTATAACAACAGACCCCCCTCCAAAGATGAAATATCCCAGCATATGCGTAGATATCACAGCATGCCACTCTTCAATAACTGATGTATCAGGATATCAAGCTCCTGGCAGATGTGAAGAGAGTGAGTTGAGATGAGGAGAGATGGTTTATGAGAGAGAAAATATATTGAATCTGAGAAGTCTGTACTGTATTTGCAGACAAATGCAGTGGAGTTCTGAAAATATGACAGGCCATTCTTTTGTATTCTCAAATTTAAATAAAGTGAAAACGAGACAGAAACGAAAAGGGAGGCCCTCCTGAGCATGAGTGTGTGTCTGTCTGTGTGTGTGTGTGTGTGTGTGTGTGTGTGTGCACGCGTACGTGTTAGGGGGGGTTAGATATAAAGACGTGCTCTGTTTTTTTTTTTTTTAAAAGATTATTTTTTGGGGCATTTTCCCTTTATTGACAGTGGATAGACCGGAAAGGGGGAAAGAAATGGGGGATGACACGCAGCAAAGGGCAGCGGGTCGGACCTGAACCCACGCCGCTGCAGGACTCAGCCAACATGTGGCGAACGCTCTTACTGGGTGAGCTAGAGGCCACCCCAAAGAAGTGCTCTGTTGAGATGTCACACGTTTGTTTTCATAAGGATGTCTAACTTTGAGGGCTTTTGCCTCTGGGAGGATCCATCATATTTCATCATGTTTCATTAACACTTTTCATGCATACGCAGACATGGGAACATGCACACACCCACACACCACAGTTTCCCCTTAGAACAGAGGTGAAGTAAAGGTTATCTAATCCCACCTCTGTGTGAGCGTCGCTGTGAGCCCTGCTGCCAGTCTGAACTCATTGTATTCATCAGCCTCGACTCCCTACACCAATTGTATCACACATGTCTAGAGCTGGGTACCAAATTCAATACTGTTTAGGCACCGACCCAATTGTCTCTTTCAATACCTTAAAGGTCCTATGACATGCTGCTTTTTGGATGCTTTTATATAGGCCTTAGTGGTCCCCTAATACTGTATCTGAAGTCTCTTTTATATAGGCCTTAGTGGTCCCCTAATACTGTATCTGAAGTCTCTTTTATATAGACCTTAGTGGTCCCCTAATACTGTATCTGAAGTCTCTTTTATATAGACCTTAGTGGTCCCCTGATACTGTATCTGAAGTCTATTTCCTGAAATTCAGCCTTGGTGCAGAACTAAAGCCACTAGAGCCAGTCCCGCAATGAGCTTTCCTTAGGATGTGCCATTTCTGTGTCTGTAGCTTTAAATGCTATTGAGGAGGAGAGGGTGGGGGGGGGGGGGGGGCAAGGTGGAGGGTGGGGGTGTGGCCTTGACCAACTGCCACTTTGTACGTTTCTAATACTTAAGTACATTTAAAGGGGAACTATGCAGGTTTTTCAGGTTGAATGGTGGTCGTCTCGCTTCCCCCTAGCGCCTGTGAAACCACCCTTGCAACTTTCGGCCGGCGAGCCACCGGCCTCAGCGTCTCGAAGTATCGCGTGATATCAGGTCTCACGATGTAACGAATTGCTTCACGGCGCTGCACACATCCAGGAACCGGCTAGCTATAAGAACAAGATAGCGATGGAGTTTTTCACACTATCGTCATGGCTGAGCCGGCAAAAAAGAAGCAGAAAGCTAGGAAAGCATTGTCGGAGGAACAGAGAAAGAGGAAACGGCAGACTGACCGAGCGAGGACTCAGACATGAGTAAACATAGGAGCTGCCAAATATCTATTCCGAAGCTGTAGGGGAAGCTCTATAGAGAAACCTGCCAGCAAAAAGCGAGAAAACAGCGAAGACATGGACAAAAATGCATAGCGCCCCTTTAATATCAGAAAATGACTTTTGATACTTAAGTACAGTAAATATCAAATACTTTAAGATTTTTTCTCGAGTGATATTCTAAAAGGTGACTAACTTCTACCAAAGTCATTTTCTGGTAACACACTTGTACTTTTACTCAAGTATTGCTTTCAAGTACTTTATACAAGACTGTTCAATGGTAATGTGATGATGTATTGATCCCAATTCAGTGGTTCTTGCATGTTGTACCCACAGCAAATTCTGGTGTGCCCCGCAAATGGATTTGACAAAAAAAGACAATTGTTTGTTAGTTAAAAAAAAAGACAAAACAATTATAAAAATAATACATTAATCCAAAGTTATTCTAAAAAGGGTTTTGTGAATGTGTACATGTTTCATAATAGGAACATAATTTGTGTCTGAGCAGTAATTAAAGGAGGTTATTAGCAGAGAGAAATGAACAGGGTCTTACTGGAGGTGACAGGAGGCAGTGGTGATAACATTAGCAGCCGCATTAGCAACTGTTGATTTGTTTTTCCAAGAATGAAATTGTCAATGAAACTCCAATTTTCCTGTGAGAATTGTGTAGCATGTCTACATGCTTTTAAAGCATCTGTCCAAACTGCATGTTAAGACCAACCCTCATGCTCCCAGAGACAAATCCTTACTGCAGATAGCCAGTACGTGTACACTTATCTATAGAGGAATGCATCAAGTGTATACAAAGAGGACAAGAGGATCTGCTGTACACTATATTCCTCCTGACTACCCTCTGCTACACTGGGCTGAAGAGTTATGATACTGACCCTGTTCAACCTCTGGTAAACTCTGTGAATCACTCAACAATAAGGTTATAAGGTGTGTGTGTGTGTGTGTGTGTGTGTGTGTGTTGGGTGTGTGTGTGTGTGTATGTGTGTGTCTGTGTGTGTGTGTGTGTGTGTGTGTGTGTGTGTTGGGTGCGTTTGTGTGTGTATGTGTGTATGTGTGTGTGTATCTGTTTGTGTGTGTGTGTGTATGTATCTGTTTGTTTGTGTGTGTGTGTGTGTGTGTGTGTGTGTGTGTGTGTGTGTTGGGTGTGTTTGTGTGTGTATGTGTGTGTCTGTGTGTGTATGTGTGTGTGTGTTGGGTGTGTTTGTGTGTGTATGTGTGTGTGTGTGTGTGTGTGTGTGTGTGTGTGTGTGTGTGTGTGTGTTGGGTGCGTTTGTGTGTGTGTATGTGTGTATGTGTGTGTGTATCTGTTTGTGTGTGTGTGTGTGTGTGTGTGTGTGTGTATGTATCTGTTTGTGTGTGTGTGTGTGTGTGTGTGTGTGTGTGTGTTGGGTGTGAGGAGAGGGGGGTGACGGTAGTAATGAAAGAAGGAGAAAAGGGAAAAGAGGGCAGAGGAGGTGCAACAAGTCAAGCTGACACAGTTTCAGTGTATTCTCAATATTGTAAATAATAGAAGATGGGCTGTTTCTCATGGATGTTGTCTTCATTCATTTTTAAATTGGTTCAGTTTCACAGTAGTACTCCGGTTCTCTTTCTCTCCCTCTGTGTGTGCCAGCCTGTATGTCTGGGTATGTGCAGGTGTACGAGTGCTCACATGTATTTAATGTGATAAACTCACCTTTTAGTTGAGGTCAAAGAAAAACAAGCAGGCCAAATGGCTCAATGCTAATGGGTTTTTTGATTGCTGGAGTTAATTAAAGAAATATTGGTATTGACCTGCGCACACTCTCTCTCGTGCTGCTTTTTTGGCAATGATTCATGAAAAAAAGTCAAGTGACTTTATGGATTTATATATAACTTAAGCGTTTACATTCCAAAAAAATACCTAATTTCATTGCTTTCACAACAGCTACCAACTGAAAAGCCCAAAGCCTCATAAAATCACCCCGATTACTGTCACAGTGATGCTTCGGGATGTGTCTTTTCGTGACTCTGCCAAGATACTCTTGACTCTTGTTTATCACATGTTCATGTTTACAAACCTAGAATGAGCAATATCACAGGAATAGCAGATGCTGTTGTTTTTTTTTTTTTTTTTTATTTTACAGCAGATTTTCACTTTAAGGCTGTGCAGCAGAATGCCCAAATACAAGGCTGAAAGCAAGGACACAGTGGGAACTCCCATCCTCTGTGTGCTTCCTGAGGCTCGACAATACAGCTAACTGCATTACATTAGTTCATATGGTCAGACACACTGTTGATGAAACCCTCTAACCTGTGTGTGTCTGTGTGTGTGTATTTGAGAGAGAAAGTGTGTTTCTGGTCGGTGTGTCTATGTGTGCTCTGGTTGGTGAGTTAGGGCTGCCTGGGGCTCATTGCTCAACTCAGTGGGTATAAATAGAAAAATAGAGAGCCAGGAATATAAGAGCATCATAGTGTGTCAGTGGGGTGTCAGTGGGGTGTCAGTGGGGTGGAGAGGCTGCTCAGAGCAAAAAAAAATTTTTTATCAGATCTGATAGCAGGTGGATGGGCTAAAATATTTTAAGCTAAATAAAATGTTAACTCTAATGGGATTGGTTTGTGGAGTTGAAAGCGCATCAGATGTAGCTGTAGGCTGTAGGACCGTGGCGGCCTCCCAACACAATACCAAATCAAAGTGTTTAAGATATGGTTCAAGTTTACAATGCAGAAATCATTTTAAAAGCATGGGCTGATTAGCGTTTTTGCAAACTGTACCTTCATGGTGCCGTTTCTACTGTTGTTTGTTGGTTCATTCATTTTCAACAGGTTCAAAACGACATACTTGTGGCAGAGTCTGAAGCACTTATCTATTGTTGCTGTGTATTGCCTCAGCAATGTTGGTGCACAAACTGTTCCGTGGCTGACAGACACTGCTCTGAAGCAGTCGAATACTTGATTATCAAATGCCGGCCGCACTACCTGCCACGCAAATTTACAGCCGTGTTCTTAGCTGCTGTTTATGTCCCTCCACAAGTAAATGCTAACGCGGCCCTAAAGGAACTGCATGGCACAATCAGCTCGCTGCAAAACAAACACCCGGAGGCCCTGTATGTTGTCGCAGGGGACTTTAACCATGTTCACCTGCAAGACACACTCCCCATGTTCCACCAGCACATCACCATCACCACTCAAGGGGAAAACACACTCGACAAAGTGTACACAAACAGACGTGGAACATACAGAGCCTCCCCCCGCCCCCACCTCGGTGCTTCAGACCACATCTCCATCATGCTGGACCCTGCATACTGCCCCATACTAAACAGAAAATCTACACAGAGAACCATCACTGTGTGGCCCATTGAAGCTGTCCCAATGCTGCAGGACTGTTTTGACACCACGGACTGGCAGATGTTCAGAGAAGCGGCAACGGAGGAGGATACAGTGAACCTAGAGGAATATACTACATCAGTCCTGGGCTACATCAAAAAGTGCAGTGAAGATGTTACAACCATCAAAACCGTCATGGTCCCTCACAACCAGAAACCATGGCTGAATGCAGAAGTGCGCCGCCTCCTGAGAGAGCGGGATGCTGCATTTAGGGGGGGGGGAGATGCAGACACACTGAGGGCAGCCCGACGAGGCCTGGTGGCAAGCATAAGGAGGGCAAAATCAAACTATGCTCGGAAAATCCAGGGACACTTTTCCTCAAATGACCCTCGGAGCATGTGGAAGAGCATCAAATGCGTCACAGATTACAGCAAGAAAAATTCAAACTCACAATGGCTCCCAGACCCACAACTACCTGACACCCTTAACTCCTTTTATGCCCACTTTGAGGCATCAAACAACACCACCTCCTCCAGGGTCACACCTCCACCAGAGGACCCCCCTCTCAGTCTGACAGCAGCTGAGGTGAGGATGACACTGCAGAAAATATGGGTCCTGAAGGACTGTGCATACCAGCTGTCAGATGTCATGACGGACATTTGTAACATCTCACTCTCCCAGGCCACCGTACCAACGTGCTTCAAGACGTCCACCATCGTCCCTGTGCCAAAGGCCGCTACAGTGTCCTGTCTAAATGACTACCGCCCGATCGCTCTCACACCAATAGCAATGAAGTGCTTTGAGAGGCTGGTTATGTCGCACATAAAAAAGTCCATCGACATAACAGCTGACCATCACCAGTATGCCTACAGGCTGAACCGCTCCACAGCTGACGCCATCGCTGCTGTGGTCCACCAGTCCCTCACACACCTGGAGAACAAGGACTCCTACGTGAGGCTGCTCTTCTTGGACTTTGGTTCTGCATTTAACACAATCCCACAGACACTGGTGAACAAACTGGCAGCACTAGGTCTAGCTCTATCACTCTGCAACTGGATTTTGGACTTTCTGACCAACGGACCCCAGTCTATAAGGGTTAACAACACCACATCATAATACATCATCCTCAACACTGGCTCCCTCCAGAGCTGCGTCCTCAGCCCGCTGCTCTACACACTGCTCACACATGACTGCAGAGCTCACTATGACAGCAACCTCATAGTGAAGTTCGCAGACAACACTGCAGTGGTTGGGCTCATTACCAAAGGGAACGAGTTAGCATACAGGCAGGAGGTGGATAGACTGGAGCTGTGGTGCAAGGAAAACAACCTCATCCTGAACACCACCAAGACCAAGGAGATGATTGTGGATTTCCGCAAGACGGGCACTGCCCTCCACCCTCTCTGCATCGACGGTGCAGCTGTGGAGAGGGTACCCAGCGTCTGATACCTCGGAGTACACATCTCCAACACCCTCACCTGGCGCTACAACACCTTGACCACCTTAAAAAAAAAAGCACATCAACGCCTTTATTTCCTGAGGGAGCTGAAGAAGGCAAGGCTGGATATCAACATCCTCAGCTCCTTCTACAGGTACGTGGTGGAGAGCACCCTGTCCCCCTGCATCACTGTGTGGTATGGCAGCTGCACAGTGGCAGAGAAGGAGATGCTGCAGAGGGTTAGGTAAGGTCTGCACAACGGACCATCGGATGCGACCTACTAGCCCTCTCAGACATTTACACAAGCTGATGCAGGGGCAGAGCGACCTGCGTCATGAGAGACTCCACCCACCCTGCACACAGACTGTTTTCCCACCTCCCCTAAGGCAGAAGGCTGCGTAGCATCCAGGCAAGGACCACCAGGCTGAAGAACAGCTTCTACCCAGATGCGGTCAGCCTGATGAACTCGTCCACACTGCCATGCCTTTGAGTCATCTCAAGAAATAGCACTGCACTTTACTTACTTGCTGCTATTCTGAAACTAGTGTCTTTGTTAATTATTTTATTTTTGTAATTGTTTTTAGTAGGATAGGGATTATGAAGAACTGTTTTTATTTATTTATTAATCACTATAGTAGTTGGTTGGCACCGAGACCTGAGTTCTTATTTCGTTCTCCTCATCATCCCGTGTTGTGAGAATGACAAATAAAGTATCTATCATATCTATCACCTGGTTTGTTCTGCCATTGTTTCACTGTGCATGCACTCAGCCTTTTGTGTGATTGATGTGATGTGTGGAGATGACTGCTATGTATCTTATGTGAGTTTCTATTCTATTCGTTCTGTCGCCATTTGCTCTATGTACTGATTTAAGCTGTGTCCAAAATCACTCCCCTGTTTAACCTTTCATTACTCCCTTCAATGCCCTTTTTTACATCAATATAAAATGCATTGAACTGTTGGATTGTTAGCATACCATGGACACTACTTTATTCAATGTGTATACTTTTAAGGGTACTACATAGTGCACAGAATTGCCACCTGGACACTCAAATAAAATGGCAGAAGGTAATATGGTGCACAAACTGTGTGCTATGAGAATTGAATACGTACCTGGACGTCACCACACCTGGTGTCCATATCACTGCTCCTCAAAGACGGAAAGTGCACCTGGAGGAGAGAGTTAGGGAGAAATGGGGAGGGGGGAGGGGAGAGAGAGAGAGAGAGGGGGGGCATATCATTAAGAAAAAGCACTTGTCAGGTAGCCCATTAGAGTACCATTACAATACCAATCTCTGCTCCCCATCTTTTCCTCTCACTGTCTGTGTGTGTGTGTGTGTGTAAAGTTGTGTGTGTGTGTGTGTGTGTGTGTGTGTGTGTGTGTGTGTGTGTGTGTGTGTGTAATTCTCTTTGTGTGCCTCTAGTCACCAGCGGGAGATGAGATCATTACCTGTGACTGCGAGGCTAATGTCACACTCAAGCATACACACACACACACACACACACACACACACAGACACAGACAGACAGACAGACACACACACACACACACACACACACACACACACACACACACACACACACACACTCTAAAGAGGCTAATGTGACAAAACTACAGTGACCGCGGGGCTCGTCTCCATTTGGATAAGGCAGCCTGTTTTACAACCTGCTTCCAACACCGGCAGACAAGAGAAACAAGAGGATAGAGAGAAGAGGAAGAAATGACAGAAGGATGAATAGAGGGGCATCTAATTGGAGACATGGTGGGAACGAGTAGCCATCTCTCGGTTTCTTGTGGAGAGAAAAAAGCTGAGCTGCACTGCACGGAGAGAAAAGTACAGCTGCAGACATAATGTATGGCTCAGAATAAGCTCATTAGCAGTGGGGGGGACTGTGAATGACAGATAAGGGGAGATGTAGAGGGGATGATGGGAGGGGTGGAAATGGGTCAGAAGGTGGAGATGACTGGCTTGGCCTCTAATTAACTTCTCCATCAGCCCTGTGGCTCTTACTTCGTAGTAACTATACAATACTATTACTGCAACATGACAGTGTGTGTGTGTGTGTGTGTAGGAACATGCTTCTCTGTCCCCACTTAAGCAAACATAGATTTGGTGTCAGTTGTAGAAGTTGTGATGGCTGTTTTATCCTTGTTTGAATTAAACACTGGAACTGAACCTGGACATGTTGACTTTTACTTAAAAAAATCAATACTTGTCTTCCAAAAGGAAGTTGGCTCAACCAATCAGCTTGTTTTTGACCCACTGGGCCACGCGCAACACGGTGTGGAGATTTGTGAGATTTGCAAGTCAGCTCGACTGCCAGCCTCTAAAACCATAAGAGCCTTCTCGTCGTAAATCTGCAGAGACGTTTACGTGCATTTTCGCAGAAGTAGAATTACCACATAAGCATTCAAAGGGAGGCGGTACAGTGTGTGTGTGTGTGTGTGTGTGTGTGTGTGTGTGTGTTGTTTTAATTTTTTTCTAGTGTACTGTAATATCAAGGAAGCTCATCCAGAGACTCCATTGCATTGTCAATCTAAAAGAAAACTAATACACACAATTAAAACACCATGACCTCACAGCATGCTTATTAAAGGCTCCAATTATGAACAACAATAACATTTCAAGGGTTGTATTATGTGATATGAAAACTGCATCTCCTCTCTCTCTCATTTCTTTCTCCCTGTTACTATATATATATATATATATATATATATGCGCTTCATGCCGCCTATTTCCAGAGGGGAGAGTGTAATGTATATAATGCAAACACTATGTAGTTACTCACTGTTGTGTTTCATAAATGAAGAAAATTGAATTCTTGTTTCATGCAGCATGAAAATAAAGCTAGAGGTGCACTCTGTGTTTATTCTCGTGCTGCTTAGATGCACAACAACAAACTGTGTCAGCACACACTTCACCCCCCCACACTGAAATACTTATAATGTAATGCTGTGGCTGTCTCTCTCCTCCTAGTCCTTCCCTTCTCCAGTCATCTCCTGTATCTCTCTCTTTAATTGTCTCTTTCAATCTCATTTTGTTTTCAATTTCAATTACTTAAGCGCCACATTAGCATTACTGGTAAGCACAAACAGTATTAACAATGCAATTTACAAAACGTGTGATTTTTCTTTCTCTCTCTCTCTCTCTCTCTCTCTCTCTCTCTCTCTCTCTCTCGCCCTCTCTCTGACCTCCCAAACACACACACACACACACACACACACACACACACACACACACACACCCACTATGAGTCCCTCTCATAATCATGTTGCAATCATGTGAAAAAGCGTAGAAATATTAAATATTAACTGCACATTCATTCTAGGCAAGCAGAATATGAAATGAATTAATCATGGTGTACAAGGCTGTCTAGATTCTTATCCTTTATCCTTATCTGCCTTCATGTGCTGTGAAGATGCTTTGCAGGAAATTAACATTGGCCAATGAGAGAGACCAGTGTGGGTACTGTACGAACGTATGTGCATGTGTGAGAGTGTGTGAGAGTGTAATGATCAGCCCATTTGAAACCTGTCACTAAATGCCACATTGTTTGTGTGTGTGTGTGTGTGTCTGTCATGTTATCACAGTAGATTTACTAGTCACTGGTGGTATCTGCTGAGCCAGTGAAACAGTTGTTGCTAGGAGCTTTCTAATGCTTAACAAAATGGTCCTGATGATGTCATAGCGAAGTGAACAGGGTTATCTCAGCTTGGGTTTGGACACTACAAATTCATAACAGAAAGCCTGTAAGGAGGGTCTGACAAAAGATACTACAGAGAGTAGCATTATGGGAAGTGTAGGATCATGCATTAAGAGCTTGACCCACACTAGGGACAAGAGGTCAGGTTATTTTAGTCTTGTGGAAATCCCCCAACTTCATGAAGTTCAGTGTCTTGGCAAAAAACGTTTATCCATAATGCCAAAAAAGCTTATTGAAGTGCAAGAGGAGAGGAGAATCTCAATGAGTCTCTTTCAAAGCCACACTTTAGGACTACTTTGCTTTAGGAATGATTCTCTCTTAACCATCTCTCTCTCTCTCTCTCTCTCTCTCTCTTTTCATGTCTCTGCCACGTCTATCTCTCTATCTCTTACGCTTGATGGCCCCCCTGCATGCTCCTAATAACCCATGATGAGTCCTCCACACTTGAGCACCCTCCCATCAGACACCCGCTGAGGCTCACACACACACACACACACACACACACACACACACACACACACACACACACACACACACACACACACACACACACTCTCTCTACCCCTCTGTGTCGGACATAGAGGGGTGTGGATGATGACAGTCATCAGCAGGGCAATTAATGGGCCTGTCCCCTGGTTACAATACAACAGAGAGAAGAAGCAGAAAAACAACATTAGCCAATATGGCTGGATCGGTAGCCGTATAATTAGCCTAGCATGCTGTTCCCCACTTGGAGCCGAAAAGCCAAAAGCACAGCCAGCAGTGACGCAAAGACGTGGTGAAGGAGGGAGACCAGAGAGACATTAGGTGGAGAGAGAAGTGGAATATAAGGGAGTAAAGTAAAACATAATATTCAAAGATAAGGAGGCAGAAAATAGTAAAGAGGTGAATACACAGCAACAGCTCTGCAGTAATAACTGGCCCTCTTTTTTTACTCTAGAAGAGGGAGAGATCAGGAAAGGAGGGAGTACCAGAGCCAAGCAAGCCTGGAGAGAGTGACGGAGGTTAAGACAGAGAACTGAGAGGGAGACATAAAGGAGAGGTGGATGAAGGGAGGGAGAGTGCTGTAGACACAGGACCATGCTCGTAGCATACTGATGCAGCTGTAAGACATGCAGTCAGCGTGGCCTCGGCTAAGCAACCAAGCATGTGCTGCAGAGGGCTGGCCTGGCTCATAACACTGTCATGTGTGCATGTATGGTTGATAATGACGTTGTGTGAAAATTACACAACACCACACCACCACGAACAGGCATTTTTTTGTGAACGCATGTGTGTTTCTGCGTTTGTACGTGGGTGTGCCCATGTGTGTGTTTGTGTGTGCATCCTGTGCTGCAGTGGGCGGCGGGTTGTTCATTATGCGGTGTGTGTGTGTGTGTCTCCTCCTGCAAAGCCTCTGTTATCACAACACAGAGCCCCAGCAGCTCCTATGCTAGCTCTGTTACCATACCTTATTCCCGTGGGAGCTCCTATAGCATATTCTGCTCCTCAAGGACAGTATACTGGAGCTCCCAACAGAAACACAGACCACCATACCCCATCACAAACAGCTCAACTCATGAATTCTTGCTGATCGCCATGGGAGAACATTCCTTTGTTAAGTAGTAAATTTCATTTTGCACTATAATACCAGTAATTAACTGTACGTACTTGTATTACCTGGAGTAGGAAAGATTGCAAAAGAACTTAAAGGAAGAAAGTTAAGAAGGGGGCTGGGGGGTAGTGGCTGGACATAAAAAGGGGAGGTGGGGGGGGGGAGAAGTGAATCATAATGTCACTCTTTACGTCAGCATCCATTTGAATTACATTTTTGTGAAACAACAGGACTTCATTCAGGTAATAGTGTAACTGCTCCGCACTGTAAAATATAGCCAGAAGGCTGTCTGTGTAATCCCTCTCTCTCTCTCTCTCTCTCTCTCTCTCTCTATCTATCTATCTATCTCTTCCCACTCTATTTGACTCTGTCCAGGACACAACAGGAGGCCTGCTCTCCCTTTTGTGTCTCACTCATTCTCTCATATTCACCCGAATCTCAGAAAGAAAGAGATCCAGAAGAGGATTTCATTCATTAGCAGAGATGAGAACAACTTGCAGGGGGTACAAAAGCGTCTTTTTTGGCATTCCTGGAAGTGTGCCACATTGTGAAAAAAAAAAAGGAAGAAGCGAAAAACGCTCTGCAATGTTCTCCTCCATCTTTAATGAAAGAGAATGAGAGAAGCTGTCGCTTTCTGTCTCCCACTGCTCCACCACAACCTGATTACTGTCTGATGATGATGGCACTACTTCCTGACATCTAATTGAAATAATTGTGTGTAATCACTTTAAAACACTGGCAGGAGACATGCGAGCGATGAGAAGTAGTTAAGAAAGGCAACGGCATTTTAATTGAATCTTCCCAGATGCATCTGATTCCATCAAACAAGTCTAAAACCACTAGGAGACAGGCAGAGGCACAGCGGTGGCTCGGTTCAATTGAGAGATGAATAGGGGGGTAATGGGTTTCGGGGCTGTGGAAGAGAGCAGGGTTTAGGTGGATATGCTTCAGCCATTCTCTCATACTCGCACACTTTATCCCACATAATCTGTAAGAAATCTTCAGAGTACCACGCTGTATATCTAGGTTGACTTTCCCAGAATCTGATCTTTAACGCAGTGCTTCAAATAAACAACCCAAGCGAGGATTCTGTCGCGTTATTGCTGAGGCTCTAAAAGCCACCTTTTCTGGCTCGGCAGCACCAAAGCCCACGGCTTGTGATCACAAAGCAAGAAACCTTGCAGGTTTTGCTGGGATGTATTTTTAACTAAAATGCTCAGTCTGGACCTCCATGCACAGCCGCTGCGGTTTCATGGCCCTGTGTACCACAGGGCAACTCTGAAGGTTTCTGAAGGCCCATATCACACAGAGAGCCCAGGCCGGGGAGAGCCTGTCCACAGCCATTTCCCTACTCTTTAATCTCAGCGGCCGACTGGGGAGAGCAGCGCTGCACATTCCATTAATGTAAAGTGGGGCTTGAAGGCCCATAATTTATTGGCTCTGCAGACTCGCCTCCCCTCATCTCACTCATACTGGCTCCCAGCCACCAAATACTACCCCTGATACCAGATGACATGCAGCAACCTGCGCTCAGCATTTTACGCTATTTTGTTTTTTTCTCTCTCTCTCTCTCTCTCTCTCTCTCTCTCTATACCTTTTGCCTCGTGTCTCTCTCAATAGTTCAGCTTTACCTGTCATGCATGCATATAGAGATTCCCTCTGCAGAACCTTTCTCCAGTCAGAATTAGCATAGTATTTCATCCCCACTGCTCCCGAAGATTCTGCTATAAAAGTAGCCGAGACCCAGCTCCTTAAGCCTCTGCATCACTGATTTAACGGATAGTTTAATTACTACCAAAATGACACAGAGCCTCAGATATAACTGCAGAAGAACAGAACAATCCCCTGCTGAGAGAAATAGAGTCCCAGAGAAAGAAGTGTATGGAAGACTAAAAAAAAAAAAAAAAAATCAGCTTTTCTCGGTTGATTCTCCCTCCTCCTTCCCTTTCCTCAGTCCGGATAAATTGTTATGATCTGTGCTGCTACAGCAAGGCTGTCCTAACCATTAAGATGCCAGGCTTTGCCAGCAGAGACTGATAGGTCAGGATGGGGGACAGGAAGGTTAAAGGGGGGAGGGAGGGGAGAGAGGTAGCATCAGTGAATTCTAAACCAAACACAACTGAAAATAACGTGAGGAGAGGCTTGTTGATGTGACTGTTGTGCTGCCAATCGCACAAATTGAGAGCGAGAGAGAGTGGAAGAAAAAGAAACAGAAAGAAAAAGCTAGAGTGTTTCTTGTTTGTAATCTTTTGTTTTGCTCAGTTATTTAGATTACTAATTTAAGACGGGCCAGGACAGCTCTTCTTAGTCTCTTTTTGTGATCAAATTTTTATTTTATTTTAAAGAGACAGTACGTACAGGTATATACACGCCTCAAAAATATAGCATAAAATATATATTCACATACATACCTATACATATGCATATACACAGAAATGTATGATTAACAACTAAGATAAAAAAATAAAATAAAATAAAATAAATAAATAAAACCCCAGACATAACCCACCCACCCCCTGGATCCAGAACTCCAAATCTCGGTTACATATTACACCTGAAGCCTGCGGAGGGTAGTTAAAAGTGAATGCCAAACCTCTATTGCTGACTCTTTTGCTCTGTGGACTCTAGCTGTCGACAACTCCAAGTAAACAATATCCAAATATATTAAGACCCAAGCTCGAAAAGAGAGCGAATGTGGAGGTTTCCAACGTGTGGCAACTAGTTTTCTTATCCAGTGTCAAACCCAGCCTTGACAAATCATTCAAAATAAGTGTAGCAGGCGAGCAGGGCAATCTAATCTTAAACAACCTAGAGAGGTTAAAGGCAACCATCTTCCAAAAGTCAGCCACTGTAGGTGGTACACTCCCAAAACATGTTCTTAGTCTCTTTTTGAAGTTATTTTGTAATCAATCTACAACTCTTGACTAATACCTTGTTACAGTCTCTTTTTTACCCTGCCCAGACCTGGAGCATAGGAATAGGTATTGTTCAAAACATTTGGATACTAGAATCACTACCGGTACCTGAATTATACTTTTTCCGATACCAATTTTATAAAATCCATTAAAAAAAAAGGCATTTCAGCCTTTAATGGAAAGAACAGCAAGATATGAAAAAGGAAAGAGAGGAGGATGACATGCAGGAAATCATCTCAGGTCGGACTCGAAAGCTGGACCTTCTGCGTCAAGGTATACACCTCCATATATGTGCGCCTGCTCTACCCACTGAACCAACCCGGCCACATTATAAAATCCATTTTAACAAAAAGAAAAGTAAATTATGGTACACATCTTTACTTTTATTCAAATCCTTCATCCTCCCTCTTCAAAATACAACAACCCACACACACGTGAGCCCCATCTCTGGGCGTAACTGCATGCCTCTCCGACGTGTAACACTAAACAGCCAATCACAAGCATTATTTAATCTTGGTACAAGCATGCTGCGTGCTTATTGGCTCACTGATGCCGATGAGATTCACTTCTTGTATCTAAATTTGGTACAGAATGACAAGGCACTTTTGATACTCGATAGTATCAAAGCAATTCAGTCGGTACCATAAAAGTATCAAAGTTCAGTACCCAGCCCTACAGGAGCGTTACAGAAACAGAGCTACACTGATACATGTTACTTATGTTACTTGTGAAAATAACTCACAAACAAAACTCCCAGCAGCAAAACATAGTTGCCTTCAACCTCTGACACCAGTCAGAAAAACCTCAGTCCAAACGCTGAGACAAACAGCCTCTCCTGGTAAAATAGTGACAAACTTTATGTCTAAAGAGACAGCTGAATATATTCTATAAGCTTCAGATGATGCAAGCAACAGACTGAACGGCAAATGGACTCAGGATAAGGTCTACACTACACAAGGAGCATTATGTCAAAGACAGC
Organism: Sander lucioperca; assembly: GCF_008315115.2. NCBI lineage: Eukaryota > Metazoa > Chordata > Actinopteri > Perciformes > Percidae > Sander > Sander lucioperca. The sequence goes on from NC_050183.1 coordinate 27,363,620, forward strand.
CAGTATCACTTTGTGTGTAATGAACTTAATGTTCCGGGACCTCCCTCACATGTCTGGGCAGACCTGCCCTGTGCGTCTGAGTACATTGACTACACACTATTGTAATTGTTTTCTGATTTAAAGTTACTGTTTTATGTATTGTCTTGTGTTGTGTGAGTGCAACATGTATTCTGTGTGTACTCTAGAATTATGATTTAATTTGGGAAATGTACAATCTAATTAAAGAGCCAACTTGTATGTATGCAGGGAATCAATATATTGATAACCAAGTTAAAGAACCTCTGCAGGTTATTTAATTAAGGCATTTCTGTAATGCTATTAGTAGACTTATGTTTGATTAGCTTCATTAGTTTGAGTATTTCTTTCGTAACAGTGGCTATAGTCATTTGATCATAGTTAGGTTTACCTACAGTACACCATGTGTGGTATCATTTTACTAGCCTAAATTCAAACTATCCAACTCCGTCATCAGCAGTGCTCTACAAACTGTGTGTGTTATGTCATGACTCAAATGTGATTTGAGTCCGATACCTCCACCGACTCTCCTGGAATCCATTCCTTCAGCCCGCACATGCAAGTATTGATCAGCACATCCCTCAAATGACGATTACTGCACAACTACGAAATGCAATATTTTTTATCCAATTCTGGTTTTTGTTGAATGCTCACTACAAGAGTATTTGGTCAACAGTCTGTATCTAGTCTATATCCACGACATTCCACTTCTGGGATTGCTCCGTTGCCGATGGAAATTCCGCCGGATTTCACTCATTTATGCCTTGGACTTTTTTTGTGTTGGCATTCTAAACTCTGGTGGATTTATGAGGACTATGGTTAACTGCTCCTTAGATCTCTGCAGGGTAAATCCAGACAGCTAGCTAGACTATCTGTCTAAGAGTTTTCAGCAAAGCATTTCGTTTTCACATGCGGGTAGGCCAAGGTGAGAAGAGGGAGATTAGCTAATGTTAGCTAACATATTTATTAAAAAAAATATCACATTTGAATAGTAATTTCAGCATTCGAATAGTATTGATTTTTTTACTATTCGAATTACATTCGACTTTTGGAATTCGTTCCAACAGCCCTACTATGAATCTATTAGTTTGTCTCCATCATTGTCGGCTAGATTTGCTAGTTAAACAGCTACATCGAATATAGTCTATATCCATGACGTTCCACTTCCGGGATTGCTCTCGTTCTACTGGAAATTCTGCCGGATGTCACTCTTTTTGGATGTCCGTTTTTGGATGTCTGGTACCTTCCTGCCAATAACCGGAGCACGTTTTTCCTCCCATCCAGGAATCTGTGTGGACTAGCCAGACCCTCCTCTGCAGCGTCGCAATGGATTTTTTGTCTTATCAATAAAGATTGGTTATTATTTTATCACTACACAGTAATACTAATAGTACAACAACATACAGTACAACAACCCTCTTATCTTGCCACTGATTCTTTTTTTTCATATTTGGTACTTCAAAAGGAATCATTGAATGAGTAGATTGGTCAATCATATTCAAGTTATGTCTTAAGGTGGATTTCCACCAACTGCGGAATGGCTGCAGATCGGCTCTGCTGTGTGGCGGCTCCGTGCTCCGCCATCCTTCAATACCCACCAGGTCCAGATTTGTTGCGGAACGGCTGCAGCCATGACTGACAGCTGAAGTCACGAGGACCCACGAAATCTCGCGAATTCACGTATGATCGCACAATATAACAGGAAGTAGTTTCTATAAACAGAACCACAAAACCAACAACAGTTTGTTTCAGGCCTGTCTCTGCCCCTTATGACGTTTTCAAGATGTAGTGCAGGGAAATATGATCCGCCGTGAGCACGGTGCATTTTATTTTGAAAATTAACCGGATATTTTATTTTGTTTCTGTGCTCGACTTCCTGTCCTGCACTATCTGCCATGTGCTGAATTGCTGCGGAGCTCTCCGGCATCCGTCAAAAACAGAAGCTCTGCGTATCTACTCCGGAGGGCTGCGGATTGCCGGAGCTGGGACGCAGTCGGAACGCAGCCGTTCCGCAGTCAGTGAAAATACACACATTGACTTTAATGGAAACCTATTGACTCCACCGCTGTTTGGTGGAAATTGGGGGTAATAAATTCATATTCCCCAACGAATGACACCAGGATCCGCTATACTCCTACAGTTGTTACAATAAATGCCTTGAGAGGTTTTACAAGAAAAATACAAGAATGTGAGACTGCAATAAACCTCAACAGAGTGGATGTTTAAAAGTTCAGTTAAACACACAGATGAAAACAAACGCCCCTAGTGGTTGTGTGTGTAGTGTAGTGTGGAATTGAATTATAGAAGGAGAACTGGGACTTGTTAGAGTTAGCAACGAGTTTTTAAAGCCACAATAACAAGAGGAGGTATAGGTGGGGAAGGAACAAGCATTCAGTCTTGAACAAAGAAATGAGAAGATAAGCCACACGCTGTAGGTTAATGTTACCTAATTACAGCAACAATTAAAGTGGCTATTTGTAACTTCCAGTTTGTGTTGATTCGGTGCTGTATTACTGAGTTAGTGTTACGGGGAGGGCATATAGTTGCGATGAATGTTTTGCTTATACAGAAAATCAGTCATTAAATACAATAAAAGATTAAGTTACAGATGCATCGTTACATTTCAAGTCGTACGGTAACTCAGCCTACTTTGGATGTATCGTGAGCCAAACCGCGTATCACTGTCACTGTGTCACGAGCCAAAGCAATAAGAGATTATTGTAGCAACCAATGTAATAACTTAGATTAATATAGCGCATTTCATGAAACCCACAGACGCTTTACACAAGAACAGGGGGACAAGGGAAAAGGAAATGGTAGGTCAACACAACCACGGACTGAAAATAAATAAAAACTGACGCTAAATGGAAGGGGGACATAAGTTACTGTAGGCTACTGACGTACAACCACGTCTCGCATTGTTATTTTATGAATGAAATAGACATATTACATACCTGAGGGCCAATTCGAGTCGGTTTTGAATCATTTACAATCCTGTAATTGACTCCATCTGTTGAAGCCTGAACCTAGTCTGTCACTTTCCCTTTCAGTTGTTCTTTGTTTAATTTCCTTTATTCTGTGATGGCCCTGCCCCAGTATCAACTACAACAGATAACTTCTAAAATAAAATTAAAATACAATTACGCCAATATAAAGCAAGAGCGTAACTTTGGGTTCAACACTGGGGGAGTTGAGATGTCCACTTTTGGGCAACATTGAAATTTTGAGCAACAAACAATTAATTTCCTGCATTCTGGTGAATTTTTCTGCAACAATTTCTGCCTTTTCTGCATCAATTTATGGTGCAAATGTCTTTATTAATGTAAAAGAAATTATAATATGTTTTTTTGTGGGGGGTTGTAACTAGAGATGGTCCGATATCATTTTTTGCTTCCCGATATCAATTCTGATACCTGAACTTGCGTATCTGCCTATACTGAGTACCGATCCGATACCAGTGTGTCATATATGTTATTATATTTTAACAACTGTATGCTACTATCCCTGTATGGATGTGATATTATTTCTATCTTTGTTGTCAGTGTGGCTCAGGTAAAACTCTTTGTGAAACATGAATGCCACAGAACTTTCTTTTATTATGCAGTTTGACAGTCAGTTATAACGGAAAAAGAACATAAATAAACTACTTTAACGTAGATTTTCTTTAGGGCTTTATTACGTGGTATCAGATCGGTGCATAAACTCCAGTACTTCCCGATACTGATACCAGCGTTTTATGCAGTATCAGAGCCGATACCGATACTGGTATCGGTATCGGAACATCTCTAGTTGTAACCCCCATCCCCCCTGTAAATTACACCTATGATAGTAAGAAATCTCCTGCTACCTTTCACCTGGCTGGACACGCTAACACAGGCTTTTCGGGTGTTACACGAAAATCTATGACCTTTCAGAATGTGTGACTGTAGAGCCGGTCTGCCTGCTGTAAATCATTTTGTGATTTTGTGGGAAAAATGGGACCCGGGCAAATACGTTACATATAGTAACTAATTAAACACCTGCATCTTCCCACATTTCAATTGTTCAGATACATGTGGAAAAGTATCGGCAAAATGTCTCTTAACACCACAATCTGTAGACTCACTAAGTGGAAGTTAAATGAAAACAAAATTGAACACAGAATTAGTGAGACTATCAAGCAAGCAAGCAATGCAATATGTATGAGCTGATTAAACTGTGTACGCGGTACGACAGGAGCCGTGAGAGGGGGCGCAACTGGCCAGGGGGCCGCCTCTTACTTATTCATGCAAGGGGCTAGACGTCTATCTCTGTAAATTATTTAGACCTTTTCTTTGTGTGTGTGCGTGTCTGTGTGTGAGTGCAGTGAGTGAGTGAATTATTAAGGTTATGTGTATACAGCCACAGTAGGGATCCTCTTTAGAGGGGTCACTGGGCATGCTGTTGAAATAACATTATTATATTGCCACTTTGTGCATGTGTGTGTGTGTGTGTGTGTGTGTATAAATCCATCAGTGAGAGGGGTTTCCCCATTTAGTGAATGGATCCTTGGGGACGTATTGTGGACAAAAAGGCCAAACTGATGCTGTGATAAACGTTACATGCTGCTGAGATGGAAGGGTGTGTGTGTGTGTGTGTGTGTGTGTGGGAGGGGGGGGCAATGCATTTCTTATCTTCATTTTCTTACATACATCTATGACACACTATTCCCTTTCCTTTATTTCCACCTCGGAGGGGAATAAGTGCTCCATGGAAATGCGTGTCCCTTCATTGAGTGTACTGTCAGGACTGACTGTAGGGGTCCTGAGAGAGGTGCCTGTGAATTTGACGGGTTAACATGTGAAATGGCTATGCTAATCGCTATGCTAATTGCGTTTCTAAACGCATGTTAGAACACTGTGAGCTATTTCACATCAAACAGCCATGGTCTAAGCTGTGAATAATGACCCCTTCAGCTTCTGCAAGGATATGCAAGCACTGGGCCGCTGATAGACAGGGTTAGTGGGCGGTTTAAAGAGAGGGGAGGGAAGCGTGATGAAGGCAGAGAGGAGGGGGTGGAGAGAGGAAGAGGAGGATGAGGAAGGATGGATAGAAAGTATGACAGTTTTCTTCATAATTAATCACATCTGTCTCCCCACTCTCAATCCCTGAGTAATATTCATCTGACAGAGGAGACAGAGAAATAGGAACAGCCTTACTCAAAATACATGTCTTATGGCTGCATTACATCATGGATGATTGCGTCTACTGTCTGCTGAAGAATCTCTGTCTCTTTAACAACAGATATATCCCTGTTAATTTTTAACGGTGGTACAAAATGGTGAGTTTAAAGAAGCCCTCGCTCGTTGATTCTGAGGTATTCACATATTCAGTAAAGCTGACATGCAACAGTGTTTCAGACAGTTGGAAGTTTTTCTCCCATTAGGCTCCTTTAGCTTCTTTTAAAGCTGCATTCGAACTAGGGCTGAAGTGATTCCTCGAGAAACTCAAGTAACTTGATTATTAAAAATCATTCATTTTATCCACATAACTATATACAGTGCACATGATTATCACTGTGACACATTGCACGTACCGCGGACCGCCCCAACTCCCTGACAGATCAGGTTACACTGATATTATTTTATGCAATTTAAGCAATAAAAATGTTGATTTTTCTATATATAAAAAAAAATAGTATATTTTCTATTGCTCTTTAATAAAGCTAAAGTATATGTTATTCTTTTCCGATTACTGGATTAATAGATGGAATAATAGCTAGAATACTTACTTACTAAAGTAATTAATAGCTGCAGGCCTAAGTTGAACCGACAATAGCATTGTGTCCAGAAACGACAGTGTCCACATTCATTACAGTTAGACCATTGCGTTGTTGCAGAAAACATTGAGAGCTACAGCAAAAAAAACTAAAAAACTAAGGCCAACCAGGCAGAAAAGTTGATCCCTGCACAATTGCAATCTGCCGTCCAGCAACAGTACACTGGCCGATCAAATCCATAAAACCGTGCATTCCGGGCAGAATACCTTGTAGCATGTACAGTGTAGCATTGTACTGATGAAAAGAATGATTGCTGCTATGATAGCTTTCCAGGTACACCAGTGTGCAGTGTCGTTTTGTCTGATCTTAAGGCTATTGTGGGAGGGATCAGATTTAACATCTTCTGACTATGTGAGGTGGAGAATCTGATTTGGAAGAAATGTAAATGCACTAGTGCAGCAGTGATTCGGGTTAACCATTAATACAATTTTTCTGTTAAGGAAAGTTTTTGTTTAGATAGGCCAAGGGGGTAGAATTTGCTGAAATATACAAAGTAAAACTACTGAATCATCTGCTGTCTATCTGCTGTACAGCTCGAAGAGGCCTTGTGACTTTTAGCTTTTTATTAAAGTGCCTTTAAGCATCTTACTATGAAGATTAGAACACAGGCAACGCTCTGCTTCGCCCTACTGTGCCCTACTACGCCCTGCTGCGCCCTACTACGCTCTGCAACGCCCCACAACGCTCTGCTTCGCCCTACTATGCCCTGCTGCACCCTGCTTCGCCCTACTATGCCCTGCTGTGCCCTACTACGCCCCGCCACGCCAGAGGCGGAGTGGCAATCAGGAGAGTCTGAACTTTTCCCCAAGGGCCGGTCTGATAATAGTTATACATTGCAAGTTCTTAGCAACACCATCCGGCGGCCTGGTGTGCGGCCGCTGCCTGGCCACTGCCTGGCCGCTGCCCGCTGGTCAAACTGCGTAGTCTCTGCTCAACCCGTACGGCGGGCCGCAGCAGCCTCTTATTTCAATACAAACACAGGCTAATCAGAAAGCACTAACGGTCACAACCATGACTAGGATTTTCAGAAATATAGGGGGATCAGTGAGAGGGCCCTCCCCAAATGGCATAGCCCTGGTCGGCCTATGACGTAAAGCCATCGAACACCTCTTTTTTTCTTCGTCACATATATTGGTAACGTTAACGTTGTGTGAGTCTAATGATGGAAAGCCAAAAAAGAAAAGGGAAAGGTGGCGCTGAGATGGTCAGACTCGGCCGGTGGTCTATGAAAATTCCCGGTAGATTTTTTGTTCCCATTCCGCCGCCGCGCCCCGTCCTGCATCGCCACGCCCTGCATCGCCCCGCTCTGAACTGCTACAACTATTATTTCTAGTCATAGTTCCACTATCTTTATTGTTACTATAACTACCACTGCTCATCACTCCAACTGCTATAATTATTATGAATCATATTGCTCCTTTCCCCTGCATCTCGCTGCTACAAGGTCTCCATGGTGATCATAATGGATGGATGGTAGTCGCACCCTTCGCTCCTGCATCACCTTAGCACAGGTAATCTCCTGTAACAGCCTGGTCTCCTTTATATATCTCCCCTCTGATTCACCACAAGCTCCCCAGAGAAGACCTCATCATAATGAGGAACATATTCTGGGACCCCTGAAACAACCTCCTACACCCCCTTTCATCCCCCCCCCCCCCCCTATACTATCCATTTTCTCCAATTTTCTAGCCTCCACCTCCCCCATGTCTGTCCCTGAATCAGCAACCCTGCTGCTGCTCCCTTGCTTGTTCCTATTTTTCTGTTTTCTCTCTGCATTTTAGCCAGGGAGTGATATTAGACACTACGAAGAGTATCCTACACCTGGAGGAAACATGTCTGTGCAGACGCTGCCTGCATGTTAATAGAGTAGCCAGGACTCATCATGGTCACAGACAAGTGGATTCACCCAAAGGTGAAAGCAGGACTTACATATTCTGCAGGAAAGATCATTTGTCTCTCGCTATTTTAAAGCAGCAAAAGCTACAGCAGACACTTGATATGTAGACCCACTGCCAAAGAGCTATTAAGGAAAGCTGTGTCACTGCACTTACAAACACTTAGACAATGTAAACAGGCTAATGTTAATCAAAAGGGACAGACTGACTTCTTATGGCTTACATTTAGCCTAGCTTTTAGCCTTGCGCTGACGTAACAGCCGCTGTCAAGGGAATGCTAATAAATTTAAGGAAAACAAAGCCTGGTTAATGAGAGCCCTGAGATCACACACACACACACACACACACACACACACACACACACACACACACACACACACACACACACACACACACACACACAGTGACAGGCTCTTCTCCTTCCACACTAATTAGACAGGAAGGAATATGTGAAGGAAGAGCTAACTAACCGTCCACATCAATACTGCATCGTGCGAGCCTGTCTCGGCCATTGGCCTCAAAGACACAGAGGGAGGAGGGGATGGAGAGGAGAGACAAATTAGAGAGAGGGCAAGACATGGAGGGCAGAGAGAAATGAATCTGCAAGAATGAAGATGAATTCACATGAACGCCTGTCTGGGTGTGATCCACACACATGAAACATGTAGTGTGAGGGGAGATCCAATCCACACATTATAGTATCCGAAGTGTTGAAGAGCCACCTGGAGTGAGCTCCGCTGTCACCTCTTTGCATACATCCAGCAGCTATACTCACACGCAGTGTACTCACACATGGCGACATTGGAATTCAGATACATGCATGCATGCAGAAAGGTAGTGGTCTTGGTGAAATATTGAACAAGAGTAAGAGTCTACAGTCATGCTAGCAGCCCGTAGAAGCTGTAATTAAGCACAGCAGTGCTTTGAGCTAAATGCTAACATGAGCTTGCTAACACGCTTAAAATGTCAATTCTAATTCAATTCCAAGTATAATTACTTGCAACCACTAACCAGGTCCCCCGCCCCTTTTAGTTTAGCATGCTCTTATTTGCTAATTAGCACTAAACCAAAAGGAGCAACTGAGGCTGATGTGAACGTCATTAGTTTAGCAGGTATTTTATTACAAACTATAGCATTGAACAAAATGAAATTCTAAGGAAAAGTCAGGGGATCATCAAAGTAGGACACATCATTGGAAAATATTTTGATATTTGACTGGAAATGTGAGAACTTTGACTTGCAGGTGGTGCTAGAGAAAAACCATCAGAAAAACCATGAGATGGGACACGTTTTGACAATAGTTAACCAAAACCACAGTCCTAAACTTACCCAAGTGTTTTATTGGCCTAAACCCAACAAAACATGGAATGCAGGACTCAAACCCCTTACCCTGTACAGGCCAAATACTGAAGCGCTAGCCCAACCCGACAAAGACTGCAACTTTTCAGGCTGAGACCGACAACAATCACTTTAAAGGACAATTCCGCCGCAAAACTTAGGGGTTAATAATAGATGTGTACCCACTCGGTCGCTCTCTGGGACATGTTTTCATGCTAATCAAATGTGTTTGTAGCTTAAAACAAGCTAGCGCGGACCGCTGATTAGCTTACAACGCTAGTATTGCATGTACAGACAGTTTATTAAAAAAAAAAAAGTTTAGAAAGACCGTAGCTCCCAAGACGGCGGCCGCCTGTATACGAGAACGCTACTGTCTTTATAATCTATCTTTTTAATAAACTGCCTGTACACTTAAAATGTTCTCAATGCATCGGTTAACATTTAGGGACCCTCCTTATGCTACCGTTGAAGTGTGGTGATATTTTGAGCCTTTTTAGTGGTATAATAAGCGATTTGTTTTTACTTTCCCTGTGCCCTGAATACTAGCGTTGTAAGCTAATCAGCGGTCCGCGCTAGCTTGTTTCAAGCTCCAAACACATTTGATTAGCATGAAAACATGTCCCAGAGAGCGACCGAGTGGGTACACATCTGTTATTAACCCCTAGGTTCGTTTTGCGCCGGAATTGTCCTTTAAGCTCTGTCTGATGCACGCTCTCCGATACACTCAAACATACACACGATGCTCTGTATTATCAACTGAACTGTCACGTGTAAATGCATGTGAATAAAACGTGTATGTATAATATTAATATAGTTATATATAATATGGGCACAATGGAAGGAGAGAAGTTAAATGAGCCCGACCTGAATCGACTCAGTGTGTCAGGCCGTTTGGGTTGCATTTCCTATAAAATGTATTTGGCAAAGCAGAGTAGTAGTATTTTAAAAACCATGTTGTAGAACACAGGGTTAATGTAAGTGATGTTGATTGCCACATGCAGCACCACCAGAAGAGCGCCAGTGTTTGGTTTAAGCTAAGTTAAAGCCTCATCCTCGAGACATCTTCTCCCCGCCCCCCCACCAGACACTATCTCCCCTCCATCTCCCTCCCGTCTCTCCGTCTCCGACACTCCGGGAATACTAACCGCTGGGCTTTTCCCCTCCCCGGCCTTGACCTGATATTGCTGCCACTCCTTTTCCACAAGCCCTAGGCGATGGCTGAACTTCAACTAGGTTAGGGGTGGGAATGGAAAAAGGTGCAGTTACACCAGACATGCAGCGAGTAGAGGAGTGTTAGCTTAATAACCACCCAGCAAAGGTTTGGGGAGCGATACCACTCCATCTCTCTCTCGTCTGAATCTCTCGCTCTCTCGCTATCCATCCATCACATCTCTACATTCCATTTTCTACCCCTCACTTCCAATCGCTCCCCCTTTCTTGCAATCTTGGGTCCTTTTTATCTGTCTCTGCCTCTCCTATATCTCTCCCTCTTTTACACTCTCACTCATTCTCCACTTCTCACTCTCTCTTGTACAATCAATCAGTTCTGAATTACTCATTTACTCTGTCTCTCAGTGCTGCATATTCTCTCTGCCACCGAGGACTCCATTAATTTTCTCCCCTCCTTCGCTCCCACTTTCTCTCTACTCTGCTTGATAGAATCAGATGCTATTTGTCTATTAAGGGGCCATAGGGATATTTAATAAAGGGCCTGTAATAACTGTGTGTGGCTGCATGCGTGTGTGCAGGAGTGTGCATTTCCGACCATGCGGTTGAATATCCTTCCATTCTCCACCTTGATGAGGAAATTAACATCTCCGATCTGGTGGCTGATGAAAAGTCATCTCGACGCCAATGGTGAATGTCACACTTAATTTTCTATTTAGCTACAGTAACCCTAACCAACTCTAATTGATTAGGTGATCAAAAGTAATTGGTATTAGGCCGCAGCTATGGTTTCATTTGTCTTTTATGAATACTAATTGACCCCAGACTGCCCCTGTGCCCACACCTCCCCTTTCTCTGGCACTCTTCCTTTCCTTTGCAACACTTGCTGGACCTGCAAGTCATTGTACATTCTTCCCATACCCTCACTCGTCTGTATGTGTGGGGGCGTCATGTCAGTGCGTTTTCATCTGCTTGTGTACCTTGCCTCAGGAAAAAAAAAAAAAAAAATCTTTTTGACATCCAGTTATGTGTGCACCTGTGTCTGGTGTGTGTGTGTGTGTGTGTGTGTGTGTGTGTGTGTGTGTGTGTGTGTGAGTGTTGTGTGTTTTTAGCATGTGTATGTACACCTGTATGTCCTTTTGTAAAGCAAATTGGATCAGGGAGAACCACAGGTCTTTGGGAATGAATGTGGGATGAATCTAAATAATCTAAACAAGCATCATTTCCTCATCCCATTTTTGACATTTATGAGGCCTGGTAAAAAATAATATGAAAAGAAAATGCGTCTCCCCCTCTGCACCCCGTACTGAGCCCCTGGCACTCCTACACTACATACAATTCAATCACACACACATGGCAGATATAAATAAACATATAAGCTACAATACACACACACACACACACACACACACACACACACACACACACACACAGAGTTCACCTTCTTTAGTCACAAAGCAGTAAAGTGTAAAAAAGAGATATTAATTGAGAATGATTGGAGATTGATGTTAACTGACTGGTTTTGCTGCTTCGCCACCAATGAGCTATTAATCAGACTAGTGGGATTCTCCAGAGAATATTTTCCTTTACAGCGAGGCCGTGTTACCAGACACACACAGATAAGAACACCAGCACGCCCACAAGACTAAACTGAACCCTTATCACTGCTTATTTGCTTTCCCTGGCAATGCGTCTGTGGGCAGAAACAAGAAAATGCTAGAATGTATACACACACACACACACACACACATTCATCTCCAGCAACCCTGCAAAGGCTGAGGCTTTAAGGCTGTCATGGCAACCATTCTGCAAAAGGTGTGAGTGGTCAAGGGAACGACGTGCAGAAGAATATTTGCTGAGAGGAGTATGTAAATTGGCAACACAACAGGAACATACAGTGCGCGCGCGCGCACACACACACGCACACGCACACGCACACGCACACACACACACACACACACACACACACACACACACACACACTTCAGCAGTACACTAAGTTTTCTCATGAGGCAGAAAAAATAACGAATAAACAGACAAACATGTAGTGACAAGTCAGGGTAAACATTAATTTGTTACCACCACACAATAGGAAGTGACAAGTTGGTTCAGATGATCTTTAAAAAACACGCCCAGACATTTAATTAAAAATATGGAAATATGCTCACAGTTTGGAGGCCATCAAATTCAACTTAACAGGAAAAAAAAAACATTTCTGACTACATTTCAATTAGTCTCTCTGTGCTTTCAGCGGTCTGAAATCAGACATCGAACATAAGGTTGCTCAGGCTCCAGCTGAACACAGACGAGATTAAACATCAACATTATTATTTATGATGAAAACGCTTCAACCTCTCATGGAGATGGTTGATGAAAGACCTAATGGGAAAACTATTACCAAGATAAACAGTATCTTTTTTATAACAGTTGTTCCAATCACAAATTGTTTTCTTTTGCTGTCTCCCACTGATTTATAGAAAAAGAAACCACTCAACACGCATGCATTCTTAGATTTCTGGAATTATTTATACATAGAAGGGTGCACAGGGATGTGCTGAATGTTTATTTGCCATACCAAAAGGGCAGTGTGGTCATATCTCAGGCCCTTTCCCCCACCGCAGGTCCCCTGTGCCCAATTAGAGAAGAGAGAAAATCAAACCAGTCAGGGCTTGGAAAATGATCGATCACTCTGACCCCATGTGCGTAACATATATGTAACATGTCAGGCTATAAGCTGGGCTAATACATCAGCTAACACATTTGTTGACCCAACAATCCCACGGTGACTCGAACATTTGGACCGTGGATAGTTCAGCAGACGGGAAATGACAAAACTGTCAAGGTATCATGTAAGAAGTCAGCTTTTTATCGATGGTTTAGTCTTATTCTTATGTGCATTTATTCAAAGTGAACTCTGTGGTTCAGTTTACACTGGTGGGATAAGGTTAAGATCTATGCAAATCAGCTGTAGTCATTCGATATCCGCATAAGAGGTATAGCAATCTGAATCCCCCTGCATTACCCTAATTAATCATTCATACTTCACATCTACATATTCAAATTACCTGAGCTTAAAGTCACAGCAAGTGGGGGAGGAGGCAGAAGAAGTCACGGAAGGATAAGTTGCAGGAAAGAGGAGAGAGGAATGCAAAAACGAAAAGAAAAGAAGAGTGGGCTCCTGTTTATGTGATTTCTGTAAAAAAAAAAAAAAAAAAAAAAATGGTTCTGTTCCGGAATCTTGGATTCATCTTGGGGCCCTTGACGCATCCAAACAGCGTTGCAGCAAGCAGTTAGCCTGTGACCGTGCAGTGCTGTCTGCATTAGCACTCAGGTCTCCTGGTTACTCAGAAGAAGCCGTGTGCTGTCAGAGCCACAGCACCAAAGTCTTTATGGCCACAGCTGACAGACTCTAACCTCTGCCCTATTAGTGAACATACTGGAAGCCGCTGTGCTCGCTTCTTTCTGTCTCTGTGTGCCTCATCTGAGAGCCCTGATTGCGGCTTCAGGGAACCAGGAGACAGAGAGCATGGTGACAGACAGAGAGCCAGAAATAAAATAAAAAGGCGAAGAGAGAACAGGGAAAAAGGTTAAGGCAATATCAGTGGGAGAGAGAATCAAGACATTCAAAATATTTCAAATAAATGGGTATGGGTTGGTTCTATATATATATATATATATATATGTCTACATAGCTAGTGTATGTATGGCTAAGATAACTGCAACAGAGACATGAGGAAAGTATCAAAGTGGACATGGGACAAAAGGAAGAAAAGACAGAAGAGTGACAGAAGGTGAAACAGGTGGAGGGGAGTGAGAACATGAGAGGCGTGTGGTGGGAGGCGATGTGGTAGTGAGGGCTGTGTTAACCTGTGTGTTATTGATGCTGTGAACCACCCCCCCCTCTGTTATCGTCTACTGGCACCCCCTGGGCTCAGCACACACGAGATAATTCGGATCCTGGAGGAGCTTTGGGGGGGGACAAAACACATCAGCAATAAGAAACAACTGGCATGTATTTAGTTTAATACTTTTGTATCTGTTCAGGTGTGTAATTTGCCTTTAACATTAAAACACTATTCTATGCTTCCATACGATGTGGAATCTACGTAAAAAGGTGTGTTTTCACAATAATATATTTAGAAGCCAAATCACGTTTGATTTTTTCCATAGCATCAAACGCTTCCTTTTTTTGTCAAACTGATGAAAGTGTAAAGCAGTTAGAGCTGCAGAGGACACATGCACATACTGAGCATTAGCCTTAAGATTGCAAAGGTTAGCTGAAAACTGGGGTGAGGGGCTAGTGAAGGCCCAGCGCTGCAGGTAGGGGGTGTCTTGAGTGGGGGTGGGAGAGTCAGGCTTGGCTGTTGACTGGGTGGTTTGGCTGGCTGATGAGCAGTGAGGCTGGCTGTCAGTGCGAGCCTGTAATTGAGGGTGGGTGTGAGCTTCCCCCATAGATTCCCTATATTCCCTGACAGCTGCAGCACAGTACGGGCTGTTCACATATAGCTGTGGTAATGATGATCTGCTCCCACAGACTGGACTCAAATGCATCTCTTTATCAGCTGCTTTACACAGATGAAATGTGGTGCATGTACAGGTAAGACTATAGGTGTAAGAGATATAAATGTGTTATTCAGAACTCAGACTCGGACTTGAAGTAACTGACCTATACGACTCCCACAAGAAAGAGACACACCGAGAGACATTCATTTCAAAAAGCGTTTTTTTCCTGGGATAAAAAAAAAAATCCTTCATTTTATATTTCGATCCATAGCTGAGTGGTGTGTTTGGTAAAGTGTAGCTCCCCAGGGAGTCCGGGCCTGTGATCCGGCGGTGCTGCAGGTTGAAAGGGAACTCACATCTGCTAGTGCCTCAAATCCGCCGCATCAATAAACCAGACTAAAATGTATTTCAGTTTACCATTAGCTCAATTTGTGCTGGCATTTGTAAACTCTTTACAGCCGCCCCTTTCTTTCTGTCCCTGTTTGTCTCTCTCCTTCTGCCATGTTTTCTTTTCTGACAAGGATGGTGAGGCCTGTAGCATTACATACAGTACTCCTGCCATTCTCTTGCTTTTATTCTTTCCCAATCTCTGCCCTCTCTAAAAGCGAGGGGATTTGTGGCTAACCCCTGTGGTATTAGTTTCTGTTTCTGTTCTGGTATTTGGGTTGTCTGGCCAATGGAAAAGCCGTGTTGTGTCGTGGCTGTCCCCTGACCTGCCCTAACACACACGTGGTGCCATTCCATATAACTCAATTGGAAAGCTTGGAACAAATCTTCTGCATGGAAGGTCACCGAGGCTCTGAGGACCCCTCACACTTGACACAGTCGCCCACAGATGTGGCCTGCCTGTACAGCACCGAGCGGTCGCAACAGATCCAGAGTTTTCAGCGGGAGGGTAGGGAGCAGCAGAGGGGTCAGGTTTGGACCGAAACCAGAGTCATGCTCCAATGGGCCACACAGACGAGCTGCGTCGCTCTAATTGGCTGCAGAGCAGGAATGAAAGCCCAATACACTACACTCATATTAGCCTCTGCTTTAAGGACAATAGGAGCTGAAGGACCACAACAGCAAAGCAGACAAGAATTAATGATGGCCATTATGGCTGCCAGCAACCACAAACCGTTAATTTCAAACCAGGTTTTTACAAGACGGGTAATTAAGGGCCAAGTACGCCAAGCTGCATCTTCCGGCATGTAATATTTCTGCTTTTAGTGTAAAACATCTGACAGTGAGTTTCAATTTTAGATCGCAACCCCCACTTCTAATCTGTCTTGACTGTAGCTTTGGGCTATTTGGCAAAAACATTTATGTTCGTTTGGTTTACTGCCTTAAATTAGCCCACATCACACTGCTCTCAGTCTGACCTGTTTAATGCATCCTGACACCAGCAATTCTGCAAGTGTCTATCCCTCCGTGCTTCTCTACTCCAACAGGGGAATTCAAAGACACATATTTTGATGAGGATATAAAAATAAAACGAGTGTGAGAGCCCACGAGCGGAAGAAAGAGAGAGAAAGGAGAGGGTGTTTTTTCATGCTGAGAGTCAAAGGATTTTAAGTAGCCTGTGTAAAGAGGTGATGTTAATTGCCAACGTTTCCTCTCCCTCACTCAGCTTCTCCTTTCATGTGTGCGGTGTCTGGCAAACCAATTTGCACAGGCAGCATCAAGGAATTTCTGTGTGCAATCAGATAACATGCGGCAGAGCCAGAGAGCCAGAGAGGCAGAGCTCTGACTCAAGATAATGGCTGGATTTATGGGAAATCTCATCACATGCTTTCTTCTTCTCACCTGCAAGCAAATCAGAAACACAAACAGGCAGATGAACAATGAAGAAATCCATGCCTGCTTGTGTGCATGCATATATTCATGCACAATATGTAAACGAATGAAACATGAAAAGAGGAGACACATCCAGAGGGAGACACGGGAATCACAGAGGGAGGAGTCGCGAAGAAATCCTACAGTTGCGATTTTAACAAGTGCACGACATTCACCCACTCTGACAGCCGACTTGGTGAGAATGACGTTGGCGGGAGAGCAAGAATGAATAAACTCCATCTGACATGGTGATGAGCCCTGACCTTTCTGGATGAGAGGAGGAGGATGGACGACAGGAGTCGTACTGCTGTGGGGGTGGCTGGGTGACACAGACGCAGGAGAAAGACGGGGGCCCTTATTCACTTGTGTCTGTGAATGCGTGTGAATGTAGAACACGCATACCCACGCATTGGAGGTACAGTATGTTCATGTTTGTCAGCCAAAAGCTACAGTTCCTTCAAAATATGACATGGATCCAGTGTGATGGAGGCAGAGCCGGAGCAGAGGGATGTTTAACCCTGCTCAGGGCTCCTGTGTTCGGCTACAAAGGCCAGACCTTGTAGCCCGTGTCTCTCCAGTGGTGGAGAGTACTAATACCACACTGTAAAAATACTCTGTTACAAGTAAAAGTCCTGCATTGAAAATGTTACTTAAGTAAAAGTATGTAAAAATCATCAGGAAAATGTACCCAAAGTATTAAAAGTAAAAGTACTCAATGCTGAAAAATCCTCACATTTTACAGACTGGAAACGATCCAAACAGTTCAATCAACTAAGTGTTTAATGGTCTAATCATTTCAGCTGATCTTGTAGGCCATTATATTGTTGGATAGTTTAATTTATAATAAAACATCGTATTTTATAGTTTTATGTGCAAAAATTTTAACTTGTAAAGTAACTAGTAACAAAACCTGTCAGATTAATGTAGTGGAGTAGAAGAAGAAAGTGGCATGAAAAGAAAAGTTTGTGCATTCAAGTACAAGTACCCCAAATTTGTACATAAGTACAGTACTTGAGTAAATGTACTTAGTTACAGTCCACCACTTCTCACCACTTTCAGGAGATGCAAACAGAAACAGATGAACAAAACTATGCGGGTATCTGCATGTGTACAAAAGCAAAAAAAACAAACATCTAAATTTCCAGAAATGATAAGTAAGCTTTTATGAAGCATTCATTCATTCAGGTAAAACCTGTGCAGCTCCCTGGTTGCCTCTCTCCTTCCATCTCTGTCTCTCACTCTGTCGCTCTCCTTCTCCTCCTCTGTCCCTCCGGCTGGGAGAGACATAACAGCTAGTGACAGAAGTTAAGTGATTCCCAATCACGCCGTTCGCACAAAAACCCGGCAGCAAAACACTGTCTTGCACATGGATACTCATACATGCACCCACACACACAGAATTACACACACACACATCAGATTATGAGACAGTTTGTACTGTTCAAACCGCCTATGCTCGTTGTGCGCCTGTCTGCATGCATATGTTTATATTGTTTGCATATCCATCCATTCTTTTTTCTATAGCTCCCCGAAACTAACCTGACTCCGCCAGATGGATTGCTTCGCATTTGCTCGGCATATCCATCTGGGAACTTTCCATTGGAGAACTTTTGGGAAGGGGCGAAAATCCTGGTTAGCTGATTGGATAAACCATCTGTCTATCACCACCTTCTTCACGACTAGCGGAGCCAGTTGATATATCAAACTCTTGCCGAAACCAGTCGGGAGAAGAGCAAAAACATCTTTTCCTCCGAGAAAAGCCTCCAATGCCGTTTTTCGCTCTTCTTTCACTGAAGGAATACTTTCTAATTTGGATAAAACTTGCGCGATAGCTACGCTTGTCTCATCCGTGGAAGCTGCCACGTTGTTTAGACTTAACAGTCGCTTCTCGTTGCGTCACACCTAAACACGCCTCAAAACCAGCGCTGATTGGTCGATCGTTTGGCGAACGGCTCCAGATTTTCTCTATCTCAAGATGCCAAGCTGATCTGCAAGTGGAAAACTGGAGATCGCGAGATCAGGACGGTCTCACGAGGCTACCCCGAAACACCCCTGCAGATAGAAATGAGCTAGTAGCTAAAACTGGTACAATACACCACTTCTTACATGGTCCCTGACTAATAAATGTAATAAACTAAACTGATGCATCCTATGCTGACTCTCTCTCTCTCTTTGATTCTCTGCTTCTCGCTCTCCTCCTGTCCATTAAAATGAAAATGTCAACATCAAAGTCTCTGTCCCAATCTCTTCTCCATCCAGAAGTGAGGTGTAGGAGGAAACGTCTAGACTAGCCAGCAGGAGTCCATATCCACAGAAGTTAGAACCACTTAGTCAGCAGGAGATGTCATGCTACAATTATAGCATACTCGCACCCACTCACAGGCATGCACATACACGCACCATTCACCTCTGGCAGTCAGCCAGAGATGGACGCGGGAGGAGGAGAGAAAGTAGTCAAGATGGGCATATTTTCCCTTTTAAAGATGCCGATTTTGTGTTGATTGAGCAGCTCCGCTGCCATGATTAAAGACGTGAACAACTACCTGAAGATGATCTGACAGTCCTACTCATGCATCACAGACCAAAGACGCTGGTCAAAAGAACTAACAACTAAGAGAGTGTGATTTAGTGAAGTGAGATGCTCTGCTTACAAAGCAGAAACATTTACTTTATCTTTACATCAAAGGAATATCTACAAACAAACATGTATGCCAATTGAGCAAATAAATGCTCAATATAGATGAATATAGTACTGAATGCTGACAACCAGTCCCATAAACTTTAAGCTCTGTCTTTGTCCATTTACTCTACTTCTACTACATCCACTGTGCTAATTAATACACAAGCAGGAGCATTTGGAACCATTAATCAGGCATTTACGAGGCCAGTCCGAGCATTAAAAAGGTTATTTGCCTAATAGATAAAGAGAGTGTGTAGTGAAGCTGAGGTCTGTAGCGCTGGTAAGAGCCTTCCTGATCCTCAACACTTAAATACACAGAATAAATAACCACAAAGTCACAAAAACCTGCAGTCGTTTGCTGAAGGTACCGTTGTCTAAGTGGTAAAATGTATTTCATTAAAAGGTTCCACAAAGGTTCCACAAATACTGTCTGTCTAAATATGTACCTGTATGAAATATGTGTTTTTTGAACATTAAAAGCATGTTATAGTAGGCAAACAAGTAAGAACCTGAAAATGAGCATGATATGGGACCTTTAAATATATAAAATCCTGTACTACTGAGATGTACCACATTTCTCATTTGTTCATTTGGAAGCTGAGTGAGAACAAAACAAAGACTTTTGAGCAGCGGATGGGAAGTGCTCCTCATTAGTGTTTTTATTAAAAAGAGGCCTTTTAAGTTATTTTGCAAGGTTGTTAAATTTTAATGACCCCCTCACTGTGCTCCAGATAGCAACGTGGCGCTGAACATCGATACGAGAGGAGAAGTAACAAGTGAATGGAAAGAGAGATGAGGAGGGAGATAAATAGAATTAGAAAGAAGGATCAGAAGAAAGAGAGGAAAGTAAAAAAGTCTGATGGTGAGACCAGAGAAGATTAAGAAATAAGAGTGAGAGAGGGTGTGATTCAAATTAGTCTTTTAGTGGCGAGGTAATGAGATAAAAAGAGGAATGATGACATAGCTGTAAAGATCTGAAGAGACGACTGAGCAGAAGGCTTTAAATGGAAGAAGGGCGGGTAAATGGGGTGGGTTAAAAGGACCAGTCTCTTTCTGTGTCTATTTATCTGCCTACAGTATGTATATCTACCAGTTCTCCTTCTGCCTGCGTCTCTCTGCCTTCCACTATTTCAGACAGCAGACGCACAGTCGCTGCCTGTAAGCCGTCACTGACATGTGTCACACACTGATGCCACTTCCCTGTTGTGATCTTTTTGTCTGAATGACAGCTTGCTCTCTCTGGCATCAGCAGGATGCACACACATGCACAAACACAAAAACCAGACACATGCACCCACTTGCTGTGGTTATTGCTCTGAGGTCGAGTACTGTCCAGCCTTGAGCAGTCTACTCCGCAACAGCTCCTTCATTCGGAGTTTCTCCCCCCAGTTTGAATTTCATGAGGAACCCAAAGTTACTTTCTCCATCACTACAAGCTTTGCCGAGTGTCACAACAAGAGTGTGATCCAACTATACAACATAGGTTTTAGGGATGCACCGAATCCAGATTTTTGGAGTTCGGCCGAATACCGAATCCACTGGTTAAGATTCTGCCGAATCCGAAACCGAATACTGAATCCTACCCCCATCCTCAGTCCATTAACACAGTAAACACATTAATGAAGTAAACAACGTCCACAGCAGTGTATTTTTCATGTTATTTACCTGAAGTTGTTGCATTTTGGCTGCGGTCTGTAGATTCCTTCATGCACAACTCATATTCTTTCGGATGTTTCATACCAAATGTTTTAACAGCGGTGATGATGTGTATAGTTTAGGGTCCTCGCCAACACGAGACAAATCGGCATTGCAAATTGAATATGTAGCTGGACTTGAATGGCCTTCTTTTGACTGAAAGTACTGCCAAACTACACTTTTTCTGCTCACGAGTTCCATTTTCACTTTCTCACAGCCTACTGCATTGACCGCTCCACCTACGTAAACACCTTCCCTTAATCAACGACGGCGTCATTACGTCGAGCAGCGTAGCGCGAGTAGTGCAAGCGTAGGGTTAGGTGAAAAAAAAATTCTAAGGTTCGGCAGAAACTGAACCCCGTCAAAAAGCCCAATATTCGGCCGAATCCGAAGCCAAATCCTGGATTCGGTGCATCCATGATAGGTTTGAAAGCTTTCGGGATCCATACCGCATCTGGGTGAGGCCGTTGAATGTGCGTTAGCATGTTGGATGTGTTTCCATTCACATACCCTACAATGGTGGAGCAACACCGACACACCGTCCTCGTCTTATACACATCTCGCTCAGATTGTGTTGCTAACCTACGCACCTGTTGACAGGGGCGTGCACAGACATTTTGGGCGGCAGGAGCTCAAGGGACTAAAAAGGCCTAATAGTTAATAAATCATTATTTATTTGAAATTTAAACAAAACGTTAAATCTAGTAACACAACTCTGACTACCTTAACTGATTTTATTTCCCTTGTGCAATTGTTCAATAGATTTAGAGCAACACTAAAGAACTTTTCCCGAGACTACATTGCCAAAATATCACCATGCATTCATAACTTCGTCATTCAGTGAGAGTGAGCCCAAAACATTGGAAAGTATGTTTTTGTGACATTTCTTTATTTACATTTGTCAAAAAGAAAAATCAATAGCAAACGTCGGTCTCCTCAGCTGTGAACCGCTCCTGGCGTGCGCCTATCAAATTCGCAATGGAACAAGTGCGCCTGCTTTTAAAGGGAATGTGAGATAACGCTCTGATTGGTTTATTGCACGTTACGCCCAAACCACACCTATGAGTAATGTAGCTACTTCAGACCAACCCATTTTAGATTTGCGTCGGGCGCAACAGTCATTTATCCCGCTGGTATAATAGCAACAGCGCCCGAGATCTGCCCACTGTTAAGTACAAGGAAAGATTCCAATGAGAAGAGTTTTCTTGTTGCATGAAAATCATTTTATTGCCTATTACTTTGGACTTGGGAAATTCAAACCCAAGTCATGGATCCAGCGGATTTTAAGCGACTGAAGATAAAGCGGGGAGTGGTCCGAACTGCAACAACAAAACTCAACCAGAAGATTGATGGTGGGTTGGATAAAGAAGAACCATGCTTTGAGAGACTGGAGGAATTACTTGATCAGTTGAAAGATAAAGAAAAGATTCTCAGAGAACATGATAAAGATGTTGAAGCAGAAACGGAAGAAGAGGATTTGGAAGATGAGATGACTACAACATTGGAGTATATGGATGCAATAAGTGTGCGGAGAACAAGAGTGAGACGCGCGTTGCGCAAGGAAGATGCAGAAAGCCAGTCCGGACAGAGTGAGCATGGATCTGGATCTGGGCCTTATAGAAGAAACACAGTCAAACTTCCCAAACTGGTCATTCAGAAGTTTTCTGGGGAGATTTTGGAGTCAGTACGAAACAACCATCCATGATAATGAAGGTTTGAGCAACACTGACAAATTCAGTTATTTGTGGGTGTTGCCACAACACCCACAAAGCTACTTGCGTTTGGCGTTTGATACTTGTGTTTCAGATGGTTACAAGAGGGCCCAGAGACTTTTGAGTATTCACCAGGTTAATCAGGAACAGCAAAGGAAACTCTGCCACAATGTGAATGTTTTCTATGCTACTAGTTTCAAGTATATATTTAGAATAAGTGACGCACCAAGGAGAGGGACGTCGTTTCACTAACAATTGTTTGTTTTTTTGCAAATGGCAATAAATCATTTAAATTCTTTTGGTGCTATTGGAATAAATAACACTTCAATCTCAATATCTCTAAAAAAAATCTTCACGCTAAACTGAAGAAGGCTGTTGCTGCAATTTTGTTAATTTTACAGGAAAAACCACTGCACCATAGGCGCCGATTTATGTTTTCCTCCATGGGTGCTCACGGGCGCACGTCCTTTTAAAAAAAAGTAGACAAAAAATGTTTGCATTTCAGAACCTTAGGAAATGGAAAGCGGCCGACACGAACACACACGCCTATTGACTCGATAATAAAGCCGTAAAGTAGGCTATCTTTCAACTCAGGACAACGCCACTTCTCACAAATACAGATAGGATTGGAGATGAACACGTAACCATGATCAGCTTCGTGGGAAATTAAGAATCAATTCCACCTGTCTAGTAGCCTAGGCAGACTATGACAGACGCTCCACTTAGCACCAACTGCAATGTTTAATTTTAAATGAATGTAGCCTAGTGGCAGTCTGGCACTGGGTGCTCAGTATTTATCCATTTATATATATTTTGTATTTATCCAAAATACTGAGCACCCAATTGGCGCCTATGACTGCACCAATAATGAAGAAACACTATTATTATTAAATGAGGAGCCTACGATCAAAATGATGAAGTTACTGTTTAATGCAGTCACTTTTATCATGTTGTGGTCAATTTAGAGATTTTGGTCTATTTTGCTTTCATGTTTTCTTTTACTCTAATGGAAATACAACTTCCAAAATAAACATTTAGATGCTATTTGTTTTAGGCTGCATCTGTAGATTTCTTCTACATTAATCTACATATTTAAACCTAACATTTAAGGGGGGAAGAGTCTTAAATCATTAACTGGGCTCTGTCAAATGTATGCATATTAGCGCATTTTAATTAGTTAACGCCTAATTTACATATCAATGTGGCGATTGTGAGGACGTTATTAGACACAGATTTGACTGTAGCTGTTCAGCTGGAGTGTCTCTATTAAGTACAGTACATTAGCCTGTATGGCCATGATGATTTTGTCTTTTGAAGATTATTTGTTTTGGGCATTTTTAAGCCTTTATTTATAGAGGACAGCTGAAGACATGAAAGGGGAGAGAGAGGGGCCGCAGGTCGGAGTCGAACCGGCAGCCGCTGCGTCAAGAAGTAAACCTCTATATATGGCCGCCTGCTCTACCAGGTGAGCTACCCAGGTGCCCGACTTTGTCTTTTGGCTAATTAGCTGTAAACTCGAGGCACTGGCTGCTTAGTCTCTTGTTCATCACCACTCACCTCCACACAAGCTAAGAAAAACTTGCTGGGGAAGGAGCTGAATCTCTCTGGCTGCTTGCCCTCCTGCCTCTGCGTGTGTCTGTGTGTGTCTGTGATCGCAGAGAGAGAGAGGGAGAGAGAGAGAAAGTCATCTCCCGATCTGATATTTAGATTTTATAATCAATAAATACATTTGTTTGACAGGGAAGCAAAAAAACAAAACATGCATACAGAAATAAGGGCACATTCTCTCGAGGAAGAAAAAGGGCAGGTGCTCAAGCCCCCTTTTCTTTTTTTTTCTTTTTTAAGATTATTTTGTAGGCATTTTAGGCCTTTATTTGACAGGACAGCTGAAGACATGAAAGGGGAGAGAGAGGGAGGAATGACACGCAGCAAAGGGCCGCAGGTCGGAGTCGAACCTGGGCCCGCTGTGTTGAGGAGTAAACCTCTATATATGGGCGCCCGCTCAACCAACTGAGCTATTTGGGCGCCCGTCGAGCCCCTTTTGATGTCTATGTGTGCGCGTGCCTGCCTGTTGCTAACGGCGTAATGCTATGGCTAAAAGTTTCCCGGGGGAACTCGCACTTGTAAACTTTAGTTCCGCGTAACTTACGTGCATCAATCTACATACCGTGTGTTCTGCATGTGTCTGTGTGCACCAGACCGTGACCCCCGTCACTGTGACGATTTGAAACAAATACAAACTATTACAGCCCTACCCAAGAGTCCAAAAACATTACAATCAGTGAGAAGAGGTGCAATGATCAGAGCTACAGCCTTAGGAATAAGACATGTAGCAATTATCTGTGGTTCTCTTTAAAAGTCAACAACCCCCCCCCAAACTGAAAATGTACATGGGTATTTAGTATTGTTGTTGATGGATTCAGGTCCAAATCTTAACATTTTAGGGAGAAGCATCGGCATTCTACATATTGGGAAAGACGGAGGGAAAAAGGTTCAGTTATGAAGGAAAAGAGAAGGAAGAAACATGCTTACGTTCATTTTGACTTATTTTATAACACCACCACTGGGATGAAAGGCACATACACACCCACATGTGCATGTACACACTAAAGTGAAATACTTGCATAAATGACAAGTAGCAAACATTTGGCCTCTCAGCTTCCTGAATGGCAGTAATTGTGTTTTGGAGCTGAGTGACGGACAGGGTTTGAGTGGCAGAAATGAGTGCAGTGGAAAAGGTCGCTTAGCTCGTTATGAGTAGCAGGTAGCGGCGGTAAGGATGCAGCTGCCGTGATTGGACCATTGAGTTCCCGGCCTCCTTGATTCCTCTATTGTTTCTGATGTAGGGTTGGGATACACTGAGGGATTTTGACAGCATCATGCGGTGTACCACTTATGTGTGTGTGCATATGTGTGTTAGCTCCCCCCGGATGGCGTGAGTCAGTGTTTCAGAAAGGCTCACTGCCGTTTGACGCCCACTTCTCCGACTAAACGGGTTTGTTTTTCAAATGTCAGATCATGGTGGGGGAGTGAGGCGGCCCTCCGACAAGGCTATGATTGTTTTTTTTTCTAGAAAAATGGAATGATGGCAAAGAAAGAGGGAGAGGGAGAGAGCAAGGGGAGATGATGACTGCTTTCCATTATTAGCCGGGCTCATTCTACCGACAGAGGAAATAGTGAGTCTCTCTCGTTCTGCTGATCGATCCCTCCGTGCTGGGAAGATGGCCAGCACAATACGCTCTCTATCTCTCCATCTATTCCCTTCTCTCTATTTTATCCCTCTCTTTTTTATCTGTCTGTCTGTCATTTGGTTTCTATTATGTTTTCTCAGATAATTGCTTTTCACTGAAGATAATTCTTGAAGCGAGGTCCTTCGCCAATGAACAAATTGTCATAAAAAGTTATAAGTTCTAACATTATAGTCTCTGTAAAATGGAATCCAGAGCTCAGTTCATGGCATGTGATAAAAAGCAAAATACGAGTGGGAGTTTTGCAAGTTGAAGGGTGAGGGTGTGTGTCATCTTGATGGCGGTGCTCGCCCAGAGCCAGAAGCAGCGACTGCATATACACGCTTTAAGGTCACGGCAATAAAAGCCAAAGAAGCACTGATGAAATATGATTTGAGTCAAACACATTTATTACTCTACTTGCTGTAACTTACTAGGAGCACTGCCATTTAATTGAAATTGCTACTGTAAGCATGGGGATCTTAACAACAGTACATCTCCCTGTGTTTAATGTGCATTTGCACTATAGAGAAAGTGAAAAACTTCAATCTATAGTGCATTGGAAACGAGCCATCAGCTCTCCCTTATAAATTAAAACACTGCACTGATAATGAGACATTAAACTTCACGACATTATAGGAGTAAAAAAAAAAAAAAAAAAAAAAACTTAATTGCTGCAAGTTTCTACTAAGGTACTTTTGTATTTTTTTAATTCTGTATCTTCATTGAAGTATTTCAGAGAGTAAATACGCCAATTATTTAACAGTTGACAATGGCTGGTGTTCACTAAATAAGTCTTTAAAAAGGATTAATTATATACACCATTTAAGCAGGGTTTCCCACAGGATTTTGTGAGGCTGTAGTGGGTGGACCTCGGACCCTGTAGGACGGGGGGAGAGGAGGGGGGGTGTCCAGGGAAATGCTCCTCTGGAAGAAAATGTTGTACATTTCAAAGTTAAATGAATCAATCTGGTGCCCTTTGAGAGCAAAATTAAGAGGATAAATCTATGAAGGACATTGTGCTGTTGTAAAAACTGTTGTGCTCTATACCCATATATATATATATATATATATATATATATATATATATACACACACACACACACACACACACACACACACACACTGCATACTGTAAATAAACACTGCAGCATGGTACTTTCATTTGATAAGACATTAAGAGATTAGAAAATGTGCTGTCCTTGGTTGAAAAATGAAAAAAATAAAATAAAAAAGAATTGATTAGTCAATAGGGTTGGGTATCGGTTGGGTTTTATCCAATACTGGTGCCTACTCAGTATTTTTTAAACGATTCCGGTGCTTAAACTGTTCTTTAACCGGTACTTAAAAAAACTAAATGAATGGCAACGGTGTTTGCTAGACTACTTGATATGCAAGATTTGCGTTTGGCATTAAATTACTAGACTTACCCGAAGAGGAACGGCTGCTGTCATCATCATCATCATCATCATCTGTGATGTCCACCACCACACTGGCAGGGCTGGGACTCTCTTCAATTTGTCCGGCAAGGCCGACACTGGCTGCTGCTGTTGAAGTGCTTGGCCTTGCGTCACGTAGGTTATCAAACACGGTGCATTGTTCGGCTTTCAAATAAACTCCATGTGTCGCCAGATGTTTCATCAAATTTGACGTGTTACCTCCCTTGCATGACACTGATTTAAGGCATCTGTTGCATGTCACAGAGTCTGCATCCTTAGACGTGAAATGCAGCCAAACCTTGGGAGCGTTGTGCCTTCGGCGTCTTCATTGATCCTCTCACTATCAGTTCTGATCAACACGTGTGCTGAGTAGGGCCACTGACGTCACGCAAGTTGATGCCGGAACACCAGGGGGTGGTAAAAAAAAAAGTCAGGCACCGAAATGAGGCACCGAAATTCTCGTTTACACTTTTAACCTCTTGACATTTATCAAGCAAAAATGCCGGTTTAATCTTCTCAAATGTGAGGATTTGTTGGCTTTCTGAGTTTTACGTTCATCTTCAAATATCTTTGAAGATTTTACCTTGAGCTGCCGGCATTTTCTCTTTAAATTCTGGACATTTTATAGACTAAACAATTAACCACTTAATTGAAAAAAAAAAAATAGTGAACAGACTGTTATCTGCAGTCCCGGTAATGCACTAGTGGATGTACAGTGTGACA
Organism: Sander lucioperca; assembly: GCF_008315115.2. NCBI lineage: Eukaryota > Metazoa > Chordata > Actinopteri > Perciformes > Percidae > Sander > Sander lucioperca. The sequence goes on from NC_050183.1 coordinate 27,391,629, forward strand.
TGAATGTATTGATCATGTACTGCTGTGTTTGTATCCAGTGGTGAGGTATTCTGTCTGCTGAGGAGACTAAAGAATTCATGAGACAAAGCTCAGAGCAGAAGGGCCATCGCTCACTGTCAGAGATTCATCATCCCAAAACACGCACACGGCGAGCTACTTCGGCTTACTTCTAACTTCGTAATGCAGACTGACAAAGCCAACTCACAGTCATGCGATAAGTGGAAACTTAGACCCAGGAGAATCCTCAGTACAACACAAAACCCGTCACACACACAATCACCTCCTCCCACAAATCGGTAGGGAAGCGTGTGTGAGAAGGCCCTTCCCATGTGGTCAGCGCAACAGAGACAGGATTGTCACTGACTGAGCTCCCTGTGATATGGAGGTGTTGACAGGTAGCACTCCTACGGGATTTTTGCCACAACAAACTAGTACCGCGTGCATGCACACACACACACACACACACACACACACACACACACACACACACACACACACACACACACAGGATGTGACGTGACAGGTTGAGAATCTCAGCGACAATGTGGGATCCTCAGCACATCAATAATGCAGCGCCTCTGACAACTAGAGGAATCAAACTCCCCACACCATCTCTCTCCACCATCATTCTTTCTCTCTCATTCTCTCTCTATCCCTCCATACGTCACCATCTCTCACTCTCTATCCCTCCATCCATCTCTGCTCACTTCGTTACCCTCTCTGCGACAGCACGAAGTCAGAGCGCAAATTAGAAAACAGCAGAGCCACTGTTGTTCAGACCACGTTGCTGGGTAGTATCGAGAGTGACAGAATAACACATTTGGCCTTATGGGATCAAAACACAACTAAACAGCTGATATGGATATGAGTGCTTATATGTCACAACTCTGTGTGTGTGTGTGTGTGTGTGTGTGTGTGTGTGTGTGTGCGCGCATATGCGTTTGGGCAGTTAGCTGCAGGCGTATAGTTCAGTCGTTTAGCTAGTTTGTCAGCCACATAAACAGCAACGTATGAGCACACATACACAGCGAAATGTCAGTCATAACCAAAGAGCAGCGTCTCGCCGTGGCACAGCAGCCATCTGTAGCCATGACAGATGAGAGCTGCTGGAGACACTGGAGTGTGTACATACAGTACAGACGCACAGAGAACAGAGCTGGAGGCCTGCAGAGTTTGGATGTCACCCCAATGGCTGTCACCAACTGCCATGTCATTGTATTGCCACATAAATCTACATTGTCTTGTGTGCGTGTGTGCGTGCGTGCATGCATGCGTGCGTGTGTGTCCCATTGCACTGCCATTGTTTTTCAGTGTGATAATAGGATAATTCTGGCTTTTTACAACACTGGTCTTATTTTTGTGGTTTTGGACATCATTCCTGTTGGTTGATAACAGACAGTTTGTACACAAACTCCCAGGTCAGCCAAATTATTTGAAAGTGAAAACAAACTAAAATATTGAGTTGTTTTAAGTTGACTTCCTAGCTTAACTTTGACATACCAAACTCCACGGAGGAGCCCAGTTCTCTGTCGCAATAAGGGACTATTATCAATATTTCAGGTTTTACTTCCAATTAGGGTGGTTTTGATAATCTGGTTAAATTATAGGCTCCATCAAACTGACTGCTGACAGCGATGTTGCAGTGATCCCAGATCTCAGCAATAACTTGCACAATGGGTCCAGTGGACAAAACTGCAAAAATAAAGACCCAAGTAGTAATAAACTGGAGATTACTTTTCATATGGAAGTTAATCACGTTTCTGTAGAAATGCCTCTGAGACAAATTTCTGTGCATTCATTGTAGTTGGTGATTCTGCCTTTTACTTTCTCCCCCTCCCAGTCCACACTTCCTTCCTAATGGCTGAGACACAGTCAACCATGCGACTGGTCACAAATGCTAATGATGCATGGCTAACGCAAGACTCTCTCCCTCTTTCTCTGAACAGTTCATTCTAACTGCTATACCTGCAATCTAAATGGATCTGACAAGCGTGCACATGCGCACATGCACCCACACACACACACACACACACACACACACACACACACACACACACACACACACATCACAGACATCATCTCATCCATATAATCCTGACAGCCAGTATTGCTCTGCAGAGAGATATTACTTAGCTGTATTGCATTGCTTGCACTTGCAGCAGAGAAAAGCATATTACTCACAAATGCCATTTAGGCGTGAGACTGTGGCTGGCTGCTCCAGACAAGCTGTGTGGAAATTGTTTCCCTTCCAGCCCTTGTCCTGTGACCAACGTACAGTCACCACAGAATCACCACAGTGCTGCTTTGGCACTTCAGTCACAGTGAGACAAACTCTTTTAAAAAGGTTAAAGTCTGGAATGCCATTACTTTTGAGCAATGGTACGTTCTTTGGCGCTATCACAAATGAGCACAAAACCATGGATGGGCAAGTTTTATAAGAATTTCTCTCCTGCTGTGATGGAAGTGGTGTATGTCACGGGGTTTTGTCTGGGGAATCTGGGGTGGGTGGATGGGGGTTTATAAATTCCCTTACATTTAAACACATAGACACTTTCGCTTGCCTTTGAAGGGAAGCGTCACGCGTGATGCCACAATCTCCTCATGAACCGGGAAACCAGAAAAGAGGATTGAAGCATGGAGGGAAGAAAGAGACACCCTATTTCCCCCCCTACCTCCCACTCTTCTCTGTGTCTTCCCTCTCCATCCCATCTTTTCTGTGTTTTGTTAACGTTCCATTAGCAAGTCTAATGTCAGGCCTTCCTAGCTGCCTCCTGCTTGGCTCGCGGCTCTGCGCTTTCCAGGCACTATGACAATGTTTTCCCCAAGCCCCATTAGTGTCTCCTCACACCACTAACAGCCATGCAGCACACAGAAGGATGAGAGGGGGAGGAATGAAGAGGAGGATTACAGAATAGGAGAGGGGAGGGGAGGGAGAGGGAGAGGGGTTTATTGGGTGAGACTGGGGAGAGCGGACCAGGCAGAGTGGCTGGCCAACTGAGCGAAAAGGGTGGAGAGGGGATTAAGGGAGACCGAAGGGGAGCCAAAAGGGGAAATGATCAAAAGAGAAGCATAGGGCAAGGCTCGCAGAGGAGAGGAGGACGGATTGGGAAGAGGGGTGGGTGGGATGTGAG